>NC_083574.1:27462058-27762058 GCF_027579695.1 Neoarius graeffei
TAGTATCATGGTTTGGGCCTGTTTTGCTGCCTCTGGGCCAGGACAGCTTGCCATCATTGATGGAACAATGAATTCTGAATGATACCAGTGAATTCTAAAGGAAAATGTCAGGACATCTGTCCATGAACTGAATCTCAAGAGAAGGTGAGTCATTCAGCAAGACAACGACCCTAAGCACACAAGTTGTTCTACCAAAGAATGATTAAAGAAGAATAATGTTAATGTTTTGGAATGGCCAAGTCAAAGTCCTGACCTTAATCCAATCGAAATGTTGTGGAAGGACCTGAAGCGATGAGTTCATGTGAGGAAACCCACCAACATCCCAGAGTTGAAGCTGTTCTGTACATTGGAATGGGCTAAAATTCCTCCAAGCTGGTGTGCAGGACTGATCAATAGTTACCAGAAACGTTTAGGTGCAGTTATTGCTGCACAAGTGGGTCACACCAGATACTGAAAACAAAGGTTCACATACTTTTGCCACTCACAGATATGTAATATTGGATCATTTTCCTCAATAAATAAATGACCAAGTATAATATTTTTGTCTCATTTGTTTAACTGGGTCCTCTTTATCTACTTGTAGGACTTGTGTGAAAATCTGATGATGTTTTAGGTCATATTTATGCAGAAATATAGAAAATTCTAAAGTAAGGTATTAGGCAGAGACCCGTCCACCCGTAAATTTGACGGGCGATTGCCGATTTCAACGGGCAAGTATACACACAGACGGATACTGAAACGGACGATAATGCCGAAAATTTTCGCACATGAATACTCCCACATGTCATCCGATAAATCCAGTTATGTTCCGCCCACACACGGACTGGCCATCGGGAGTAGCGGGAGTTTTCCCGGTGGGCTGGTGGTTCAGCGTGGGCCGGCGGAGAAAAAAAAAAAAAAACAGTTGCGCGCTGGCCTTTAATATGATAAGCAATGTTAACAGTTTCTTTAACAAACTGTTAACATTGCTTATTACAGTTGCGCGCTGGCCTTTAATATGATAAGCAATGTTAACAGTTTGTTAAAGAAACTGTTAACATTGCTTATCATATTAAAGGCCAGCGCGCAACTGTTTTTTTTTTTTTTTTTTTCTCCGCTGGCCCACACTGAACCACCGGCCCACTGGGAAAACTCCCGCTACTCCCGATGGCCAGTCCGTGTGTGGTTCCGCCATCATTTACAAATCGTAAGAAACACAGTTTAATACGAAAAATACTGAAAACTTGAAATGAAAAATCAGAATATTTCATCGTTTCCGCCATTTTGGCCCGCACTGAATCTTGTAACATGCGGACTGAATAAATCGCGAATTCTGATTGGTCGAAAATTGCCAAACACCCTGCGTTGTAGTTTCCTCTTTCTTGGCGGGAGAACCGCATTTTTTTTTTGCTGACTCACTCTTCTGGATCAAGATGAATCCCAACAAACGCCCCAAATTGAATGTGACAAAAACTGATTCGTTTTTCCACAAAAAGACAGAAAAGGTATGTGTGATACATTGATTAACAAGGGGGTTTCATTGGGGTATGGTAAAATAGAATACTGTTGGTTTTTTTTTTTTTATTAAATACTGTAACTAGATCAAAAGATTATATACAATTCATTGTTGTTTATTTTCTTTTCACTTTTGTTACCAAATCAGACACCATACATACATCTGATACATTCAGGAGTGAAACTGAAAAAAATACAAAGTAAAAATATGCAATATTTCCGATCAAAAATTACACGCCATTTCACCCTGAAAATGTCCTAGAATGCAGGAAATGAAGTCTAAATTTCAAAAATTTTCTGGGGGGGCATGCCCCCAGACCCCCCTAGAGGGACTTCGCGCCTGCGGCGCTCGTCTTCGCACCTGCGGCGCTTATCAGGATTATATAAAATATTATTTTTGACTGGTAAATTTCTTTTTCTGCCTAATACCCTATTCTAAAGGGTTCACAAACTTTCAAGCACCACTGTGTGTGTGTGTGTGTGTGTATATATATATATATATATATATATATATATATATATATATATTCTTCTTTTGGCTGCTCCCGATTAGGGGTTGCCACAGCGGATCTTTCATCTCCATTGCTCCCTGTCTTCCACATCCTTCTCTACCACACCTGCCACTTTCATGTCCTCTCTCACCATATCCATGTATCTCCTCTTTGGCCTTCCTCGTTTTTGTTTGCCTGGCAGCTCCATCTTCAACATTCTCCTTCCAACATGCTCTGTATCTCTTCTCAGGATGTGCCCATACCATCTCAGTCTCATCTCTCTTAGCTTAATTCACAAGCTCTCCACATGTGCTGTCTGTTAGGACTAGGACTGTTTTGGCCTCTAGAGGCCGCTGTTATTTCCTTTTCATGTCGTGTTTATTTTGGCCTCTAGAGGCCGCCACTGTTCCTGTGTTTTGTGTTTGTGTTAATTGCCTAATTATCTTCACCTGTGTCCTTAATTAGTTTGTCTATTTATACCCCTGAGTTCAGTCCTCTTGTCACGGAGTCTTTGTGCTGTTATGTTTATCTCCAGTTTCCTTTGTACTGTGTTTTTTGATCTTCTTAGCTTTTGAATTTTTGCACTTTGCTTTTCTTTTGGATTATACTCTTTGGTTTTTTTTTTTGTCTTTTGTTTTGCCCTGTATATAGTGTATATAGTTTAAATAAACCTTTTGATTCTTTTTCTACTTCCGCCTCACGCCTCTGCATTTGAGTCATCCCCCTGGTGGCCTAGTGGGGGTTTGCTGGATTATCACACCAACGAACCAGGTTCGAATCCCAGCAAAACCCTAACAGAAAGACTCCGTCATGACCGACTCAGCAGAGGCTGCTTCAACTGTCTACCCGGCCAACCTTCAGGGAATTATGGCAGCTTTGACACGCTTCGGAGCGACCATGGACGCTCATGGACGTACGCTCACCAGCCAACGTGAGGCCCTCGCTCGCCACGAGGAACTGCTTCAGCAAATTGGGAAAACCCTGGCACAGCTGACATCTCTGCCTGCATCTCCTGCTCCTGATCCAGTTCCTGCTCCTGATCCAGCTCCCACTCCTGCTCCAGTGCCTCCTGCAATGCTGCCTTCTTCACCTCGCGAACCCAGCCTTCCTGCACCACAGAGGTATGACGGCAAGCACAGTGAGTGCCGAGAGTTCCTTACCCAGTGTCAACTCACCTTTGAGCTTCAGCCTACCACCTACACTACGGATCGCCGCAAGATTGCCTTTGTGATCACCTTATTAGCTGGTAAGGCGCGAGCCTGGGCTACTGCTATCTGGCAAAGACAGGGACCTGAGTGCTTTGATTTCCAGCTGTTTTCTGAAGAGATGCTTCGGGTCTTCGATCAGGCAGACATCAGTACCGACGCAGCCCGAAAGCTCATGTCCATCCGGCAAGGAGGAAGCGTCGCAGATTACGCCATCTCGTTCCGAACACTCGCAGCAGTAAGTGGATGGAACGAGACTGCCCTGGTGTCAGCCTTCCACCATGGTCTGTCTGACCCCATCAAGGACGGTCTGGCCTCTATTGGATGCCCAAGTGACCTCGAAACCCTCATCTCACATGCTATTCGTCTGGACAACAGGATGAGAGAACGCCACCAAGCCTTGAGCCCCCCCAGCCTCCCTACCTCTACCTGGAGACCGTCTACCTCCTTCAGTGACTGTCCAGAACCCATGCAAGTGGGTCGTACTCGCCTCTCCGCATCTGAGAGGGAGCGCAGAAGGAGGGACAAGTGCTGCATCTACTGTGGCAAGCCTGGTCACTTCCGAGCATCATGTCCCGAACTCTTGGGAAAAGGACCGCCCCGTCCAGCCGAGGGAGGGTTGTGACGGGGCCTACCCTCTCTCCCGGACTCCCTGGTCAAGGAATCTACATCCCGGTCTCCATCTCCTGGGGTGAGTCTGTCCACTCTTGTCAAGCTTTGATAGACTCAGGGGCGGCTGGGAACTTTATGGATATTCACTTCGCCCAAAGCATCAATATTCCGACTGCACCTCTTGATGTCCCACTGTCTGTGTCTGCCCTCGATGGCCAAGCGTTAGGTGATGGAAGAGTCACCCAAGTTACTTCTCCAGTTTTCCTCCAGTCTCAAGGTCACAAGGAAGAAATATCCCTGCACCTGATTCCTTCACCTGAGTTCCCAGTTATTCTAGGCCTTCCTTGGCTTACTCGCCACAACCCTCGCATAGACTGGGTAACAAGCCAGGTTGTGGAATGGGGCCCTGCATGCCATGCCTCTTGTCTGCTCTCTAGCTCTCCTGTGTCTCCTGCCGAGCCCCCTGATCTCACCGAGTTATCTCAAGTTCCCACAGAGTACTGGGATCTCAAGGAGGTATTCAGCAAGAGCAGGGCCGCCGTTCTTCCTCCGCACCGGGCCTACGACTGTGCCATCGACTTGCTCCCTGGGACTACCCCTCCTCGTGGCAGACTGTTTTCACTCTCTCAGCCAGAACGCAAGGCCATGGAGGAATACCTCAAAGATGCCCTGGTCTCTGGGTTTATTCGACCCTCCACTTCACCTGCTGGAGCCGGCTTCTTCTTTGTCGGCAAGAAGGATGGGGGGCTCCGACCATGTATTGATTACAGGGGCCTGAATAAGATCACTGTGCGCAACCGATATCCCCTTCCGCTGATGTTCACAGCTTTCGACCTGCTCCAAGGCGCCACCGTCTTCACCAAGTTGGACCTACGGAACGCATACCACCTCATCCGTATCCGACAGGGAGACGAGTGGAAGACTGCCTTTAACACCCCGTCTGGGCACTACGAATACCAGGTGATGCCCTTCGGACTCACCAACGCACCAGCTGTTTTTCAGGCCCTAATCAACGACGTCTTAAGGGACATGATTAACCTATACGTTTCTGTCTACCTCGACGACATCCTTATCTTTTCCAAGACCGTGCAGGAGCACCGCCACCATGTCCGCCAGGTTCTCCAGAGGCTGCTACAGAACAATCTGTTCGCCAAGGCCCAGAAATGCGAATTTCATGTTCCCGAGGTCTCCTTTCTGGGATTTATTGTACGGACAGGCCAACTCCAAATGGACCCTGCCAAGACCCTGGCCGTCCGGGATTGGCCTACTCCCAAGTCTGTTAAGGAGGTTCAGCGGTTCTTAGGATTCGCTAACTTCTACCGCAAGTTCATCAGGAACTTCAGTTCTGTGGCAGCACCCATGTCAGACCTCACCAAAGGGACAGGTGGATCTTATGGCTGGTCTCCTCAGGCAGAAAAGGCGTTCAAAGACCTCAAGGACCGCTTCTGCACGGCACCCATTCTGGTTCTCCCGGACACCTCCCAACCATTCATCGTGGAGGTGGACGCCTCGGACAGTGGTGTCGGCGCGGTGCTCTCTCAACGTTCGGAAGGAAAGCTGCACCCCTGCGCTTACTTCTCCCACCGCCTGAGTCCTGCTGAGTCCCGGTACGATGTGGGGGATCGAGAACTGCTAGCGGTCAAACTGGCCCTTGAGGAGTGGAGGCACTGGCTGGAGGGAGCACAACATCCATTCCTGGTTTGGACTGACCACAAGAACCTGGAGTACCTCCAGCAAGCCAAGAGACTGAACCCTCGACAGGCTAGGTGGGCCCTGTTTTTCAGTCGGTTTGACTTCACCCTCTCATACCGCCCCGGCTCCAAGAACACCAAACCTGACGCACTGTCCAGACTGTTCTCTGCCACTAACAGGGAGAATGAAGTCGGGCCTATTATCCCTGTGTCCCGGATTGTGGCCCCTGTCCGCTGGGGTATTGAGGAGGCTGTCCGACGAGCCCAACGCCAGGACCCCGGTCCTGGGACGGGGCCACCAGGCCTCTTGTACGTCCCACATCAAGCCCGGGCCAAGGTTCTCCAGTGGGGTCACTCTTCCCCTCTCACCGCCCACCCGGGAGCTCGGAGGACCCTGGACTTCCTGAAAAGACGCTTCTGGTGGCCTAACATGGAGAAGGAAGTAAGGTCATTTGTCCTGTCCTGTGAGGTTTGCACCAGAACCAAGAACCCACGACAGCGTCCCCAGGGTCTCCTGCATCCTCTGACCATTCCCCGGCGTCCCTGGTCCCACGTGGCAGTCGACTTTATCACGGGTCTCCCTGAGTCACAAGGTAACACGGTCATTTTGGTCTTAGTTGACAGATTCTCCAAGGCCTGCCGCTTCATACCACTGTGCAAACTCCCCTCTGCTCTTGAAACTGCGAAACTTTTGTTTAATCATGTCTTCCGAGTCTTTGGTCTTCCACAGGACATCGTCTCAGACCGAGGGCCCCAGTTCTCCTCCCGAGTGTGGCACGGGTTCTGCAAGGTCATCGGAGCCACTGCCAGCCTCTCCTCTGGGTTTCACCCACAGTCCAATGGTCAGACGGAGAGGCTCAACCAGGACCTGGAAACCACCCTGCGAGGCCTGGCTATGGATAACCCGACATCGTGGAGCACCTGGCTGCCATGGGCGGAGTACGCCCACAACACCCTGCAGTCATCGGCCACCAAGCTGTCGCCATTCCAGTGCCAATTCGGGTTCCAGCCACCTCTGTTCCCGGACCAGGAGGAGGACGCGGGGGTGCCCTCGGTCAACCAATATGTGAGACGGTGTCGCAAGACCTGGAGCAAGGTCAGGAAGACCCTCATACAGACCTCCAGAACCAACCAGACTCAGGCCAACCGCCATAGAAGACCTGCACACGCTTTCCGCCCTGGGCAGCGTGTTTGGCTGTCCACTAAGGACCTTCCACTGCGGGTGGAGAACCGCAAGCTTGCTCCTCGCTACATTGGCCCCTTCAAGGTGGTGCGCAGGGTGAACCCTGTCTCCTACCGGCTCCAGTTGCCCCGGACTCTGAGGATCAACCCCACTTTCCATGTTTCCCTGTTACGGCCCGTACTGACGTCTACGTATGCCCCTGCCCCTAGGAACCCCCCACCCCCCCCGCATCTTCCAGGGGCAGACTGTGTTCACTGTGAATCGCCTGCTTGACTCCCGCCGGGTCCGCGGCGGGTTACAATATCTGGTGGACTGGGAGGGCTATGGTCCTGAGGAGCGCTGCTGGGTTCCTGCTCGGGATGTCCTTGATAAAGAACTATGTCGGGACTTCCATTCGGCCCATCCGGATCGCCCTGGGAACGTCAGGAGACGCTCCTAGAGGGGGGGGTCCTGTTAGGACTAGGACTGTTTTGGCCTCTAGAGGCCGCTGTTATTTCCTTTTCATGTCGTGTTTATTTTGGCCTCTAGAGGCCGCCACTGTTCCTGTGTTTTGTGTTTGTGTTAATTGCCTAATTATCTTCACCTGTGTCCTTAATTAGTTTGTCTATTTATACCCCTGAGTTCAGTCCTCTTGTCACGGAGTCTTTGTGCTGTTATGTTTATCTCCAGTTTCCTTTGTACTGTGTTTTTTGATCTTCTTAGCTTTTGAATTTTTGCACTTTGCTTTTCTTTTGGATTATACTCTTTGGTTTTTTTTTTTGTCTTTTGTTTTGCCCTGTATATAGTGTATATAGTTTAAATAAACCTTTTGATTCTTTTTCTACTTCCGCCTCACGCCTCTGCATTTGAGTCATCCCCCTGGTGGCCTAGTGGGGGTTTGCTGGATTATCACACCAACGAACCAGGTTCGAATCCCAGCAAAACCCTAACACTGTCCCTCTGATGTGCTCATTCCTTATCCTGTCCAACCTTGTCACTCCCATCGCAAAACTTAACATCAACTCCGCCACCTCCAACTTTGCCTCCTGTCTCTTCGTTAAGGGTACGGTCTTCAATCCATACATCACAGCTGGTCTCACTACTTTCTGATACATCTTATCTTTCACTTTTGCTGGGACTTTTCTCTCACAAATGACTCCCGAAATCCTTCTCCAACTGCTCCACCCTGCCTGCACTCTCTTTCTCACCTCACTATCGCAGCCCCCATTTTCCTGCACAGTTGACCCCAGGTACTTGAATTCACCAACTTTCTTTACGTCTTCTCCTTGCATCTTCACAACACTGTCATCCCCATTCTCACTGATGCACATGCATTCTGTTTTGCTACTGCTCACCTTCATTCCTCTTTGTTCCAGTGCATACCTCCATCTCTCCAAACCCAACTCAACCTCCTTTCTACTTTCACCACATATCACAATATCATCCGCAAACATCATGTTCCATGGTGACTCTTGCCTCACTTCATCTGTCAAGCTATCCATCACTATGGCAAACAAGAAAGGACTCAAAGCAGATCCTTGATGGAGTTCCACCTTCACCTTGAACCATTCAGTCATTCCAACTGCACACCTCACTGCTGTTTCACTGTTCTCATACATGTCTTGCACCACTCTCATATACTTCTCATTCACTCCACTCTTTCTCATATAATACCATAACTCATCTCTTGGCACTCTATCGTATGCCTTCTCCAGGTCTACAAACACACAATGTAGCTTTCTCTGGCCTTCCCTGTACTTCTCCATTAACATTTCTTAAAGCAAAAATTGCATCCGACATGCTCTTCCTTGGCATAAACCCGTACTGCTGTTCACAGATTGCTACCTCTCTTCTCAATCTCGCCTCCAATACCCTTTCCCATAGCTTCATGGTGTGGCTCATCAATTTTATTCCTCTGTAATTATTGCAGCTCTGTACATCTCCTTTATTCTTGTATATTGGGACTAGCACACTCTCCATTCATTCGGCATTTTCTCATTCTCTAAGATCTTATTAAACAATCTTTGTTAGGAACTCCACATCCGTCTCACCCAAACATCTCCAAGCCTCAATCGGGATACCATCCAGCCCGACTGCTTTCCCAGTCTTCATTCTTTTCATGGCTGCCCTCACCTCATCCTTACTAACCAACTCTGCTTCCTGATTTGCTGTCTCCAATAAATCTGACCCTTTCTCTCTTGGATTCTCCTCATTTAATAAATCCTCAAAGTACTCTTTCCACCTTCTTAATACACTCTCTTTGTCAGCACATTTCCATTTACATCTTTCATCACTCTTACCTGCTGTACATCCCTCGCTTCCCTGTTTCTCTGCCTAGCTAGTCTGTACAGGTCTTTCTCTCCTTCTTTGGCCTCCAGTCTTTCATACAACAACTGGTATGCCTCTGCTTTCGCCTTTGCTACTGCTCTTTTTGCCTTCTGTCTCATCTCTCTGTATAACCGCCTGCTTTCCTCGTCTCTCTGATCATCCCAATTCTTCTTTGCTAGCCTCTTCTCTTTTATAATTTCCTACACTTTTGTTCCACCACCATGTCTCCTTCTCTTCCTTCCTCCTTCCCGATGACCACCCTAGCACCTTCCTTGCTGCCTCTCTTACTAGTACAGCAGTAGTATTCCAGTCTTCTGGCAGACTTCCATGACCACTCAATGCTCGTCTCATTTCTTCCCTCAACTCCTCCTGATGTTCAACCTATTGTAGTTTCCACCACTTAATCTTCGGCTCCACTATTTCGCACTTCCTCTTTTTCGCTTTCAAGTTCATCCTGCACACAACCACTTGATGTTATCTAGCTACACTCTCCCCTGACATCACATTCGAGTTTCCAATCTCCTTCAGGTTATCCCTTCTGCAGAGTATGTAGTCCACCTGTGTAGATCTTCCTCCACTCTTAAATGTCACCCTGTGCTGCTCTTTCTTCTTGAAGTATGTATTGACTATTGCCAAATTCATCCTCTTTGAAAAATCAACCACCATTTGCCCTTCCACATTTCTCTCTCTTACACCATATCTGCCCATCACATCCTCATCTCCTCCGTTTCCCTCGCCAACATGTCCATTGAAATCTGCTCCTATCAGCACGTGCTCCTCCCTCGGTATACTTTCTACCACTTCATCCATCTTTTCCCAGAAAGACACTTTCTCTTCATTTTCGCATCCAACCTGTGGGGCATACGCCCACACAACATTGATTACCATTCCTTGATTCTCCAACTTCATGCCCATCACTCTGTCTGACACCCTCTTCACATCAATCACACTGTTGACCAACTCTCCCCTCAAAACAATACCAACACCATTTCTCTTTCCATTGACTCCATAATAAAACTTGCATCCATCGCCAATGTTCTTGGCCTTGCTTCCTTTCCACCTCGTCTCCTGCAAACACAAAATGTCCAACTTCCTTCTTTCAATCATTCCTGCTAACTCTCTCGCTCTGCCAGTCAGTGTTCCCACATTCAGTGTTCCTACCCTCAATTCTAACCTCCTTCCCTTCCATCTTTCATCCTTTCTCCTAACATGCCTCCCCCCTCTCTTTCTCCTTCTCCGTTTTGGCACAACAGTAGCACACTTTCCACCGGCACCCTGTTGACCAACAGTACTGGAGACGGTCGTTGTTAACCCGGCCCCGACCGATCCGGTATGGTATTTCTCTTTTCATTCCGCATGTTTTATTTATATAATATAATTTTTTTTTTTTACACAGTGGGGAAAATAAGTATATGATACACTGCCGATTGTGCAAGTTTTCCCACTTAAAAAGAATGGAGAGGTCTGTAATTTTTATCGTAGGTACACTTCAACTGTGAGACAGAATCTAAAAAAAAAAATCCAGAAAATCACATTGTATGATTTTTAAATAATTAATTTGCATTTTATTGCATGAAATAAGTATTTGATCACCTACCAACCAGCAAAAATTTTGGCTCTCACAGACCTGTTAGTTTTTCTTTAAGAAGCCCTCCTATTCTCCACTCATTACCTGTATCAATTGCACCTGTTTGAACTCATTACCTGTATAAAAGACACCTGTCCACACACTCAGTCAGTCAGACTCCAACCTCTCCACCATGGGCAAGACCAAAAAGAGCTGTCTAAGGACACCAGGGACAAAATTGTAGACCTGCACATGGCTGGGATGGGCTACAGGACAATAGGCAAGCAGCTTGGTGAGAAGGCAACAACTGTTAGCGGAATTATTAGAAAATGGAAGAAACTCCAGATGACTGTCAATCTCCCTCGGTCTGTGGCTCCATACAAGATCTTGCCTTGTGGGGTATCAGTGATCATGAGAAAGGTGAGGGATCAGCCCAGAACTACACGGGAGGACCTGGTCAATGACCTGAAGAGAGCTGGGACCACAGTCTCAAAGATTACCATTAGTAACACACTACGCTGTCATGGATTAAAATCCTGCAGCGCGTACAAGGTCCCCCTGCTCAAGCCAGCACATGTCCAGGCCCGTCTGAAGTTTGCCAATGACCATCTGGATGATCCAGAGGAGGCATGGGAGAAGGTCATGTGGTCAGATGAGACCAAAATAGAGCTTTTTGATATAAACTCCACTCGCTGTGTTTGGAGGAAGAAGAAGGATGAGTACAACCCCAAGAACACCATCCCACCCGTGAAGCATGGGGGTGGAAACATCATACTTTGGGGGTGCTTTTCTGCAAAGGGGACAGGACGACTGCACTGTATTGAGGGGAGGATGGATGAGGCCATGTATCGTGAGATTTTGGGCAACAGCCTCCTTCCCTCTGTAAGAACATTGAAGATGGGTCGTGGCTGGGTCTTCCAGCATGACAATGACCTGAAACACACAGCCAGGCCAAATAAGGAGTGGCTCCGTAAGAAGCATTTCAAGGTCCTGGAGTGGCCTAGCCAGTCTCCAGACCTGAACCCAATAGAAAATCTTTGGAGGGAGCTGAAACTCTGTGTTGCCCAGCGACAGCCCCAAAACCTGAAAGATCTGGAGAAGATCTGTATGGAGGAGTGGGCCAAAATCCCTGCTGCAGTGTGTGCAAACCTGGTCAAGAACTACAGGAAACGTCTGACCTATGTAATTGTAAACAAAGGTTTCTGTACCAAATATTAAGTTCTGTTTTTCTATTGTACTTATTTCATGCAATAAAATGCAAATTAATTATTTAAAAATCATACAATGAGATTTTCTGGATTTTTTTTTTTTTATATTCTGTGTCTCACAGTTGAAGTGTACCTAGAATAAAAATTACAGACCTCTCCATTCTTTGTAAGTGGGGAAAACTTACAAAATCAGCAATGTATCAAATACTTATTTTCCCGTGTGTGTGTGTGTGTGTGTGTGTGTGTATAGATGTGTGTGTGTGTATACTACCGTTTAAAAGTTTTATAGTCAAGACATTTTTCTGGCCATTTTGAGCATTTAATCGACCCCACAAATGTGATGCTCCAGAAACACAATCTGCTCAAAAGAAGGTCAGTTTTATAGCTTCTCTAAAGAGCTCAATTGTTTTCAGCTGTGCTAACATGATTGTACAAGGGTTTTCTAATCAGCCATTAGCCTTCTGAGGCAATGAGCAAACACATTGTACCATTAGAACACTGGAGTGATAGTTGCTGGAAATGGGCCTCTATACACCTATGTAGATATTGCACCAAAAACCAGACATTTCCAGCTAGAATAGTCATTTACCACATTAGCAATGTATAGAGTGCATTTGTGACACCTCACCGAATCCAGGGACGCATGTCGGCCGAAACGAATCCGAGATAATCGCAAAAGAAGCATTTTTTTTTCGAAAGTTGTGATTTTCGTTTTTTTCCATCATGTGCAAGTTGAGATCTTGAATGATGCAATCAGTATTTCAGATAAGATTGTTTTGTTGGAAAAGCATACTTTTTTTGTTGCAAATTGTCTCGTTTTTGTCAGGACTGTAGCCTGCTGGGGGGTGTGGGTAAATTACCATATGGGCCATTCACATGATGATTTAAGTCTTGTTTTTTTTTTTTTCGCCAATCAGCTGTATGATACGAGCTGAGCTCGTGGCTACTTAAGCTGCATACAGGCATGTAATTTCACTATGGAATGAGCAAGCTAAACAGAGCGCAGAGGAGCTGAAACACCGCGAAGCAAACAGACACACGGTATTTACATGGGAGATAACCATTTCTAGCAAAAAAAAAACACAACCAAAAGGAAGTGTTCTAGGACTACATTCCATCGGAGGCATTGGTGTGTGCAAGGCGATGTTTCTCTTTCTGATGGGGTAAGCTTATTAATCTAAGGCTGTGTGGTTATTTTTGCATGTAACGGAGTGTTGTGGTTTAGTTACATGAAACTAGCGTTGTTAGTTGTGTTGTCATCGTGCTATCTTTCTTTCTTATGGTGTGAGTATTTTGTTATTTGTGTCAGATAACGGAATCCAGGGACACATGTCTGCCTAGGGGCATTTTGAGTTATTGACAGATTCAGAAAGTACAGTTTCTAAGCTTTCCAATGATGCCTTCCATGTGGAGATCTGACAATATTTGAAGAATGTGTGGCCTTTTGAAAGTGCATACCTCTTAAAACAGAAAAGGGAGAAAATCGCCCTCAAAGTTTTCCTTCTCAGTTACTCTAGGTGCAGGGCGGGCACATAATGATGCTCATCTGCATGACATTAAGGAAAGCCCTACCCCCTACTAGCTAGCACGATGCTACTTTCATGTAAACAAAGATCACCATGTCAATTTTCCTTCCATGCAAAGTATGCCCAAAACAATTATGAAGTACAAAAATAAGTCCTAAAGTATACTTTAACATTTTGTGGTTGAAAAATTACTCACACCGTTAGAAAGAAAGATAGCATGATGATGACACAACTAACACAACGCTAGTTCCAAACCACAACACTCTCCGTTACATGCAAAAAAAAAAGTATGTGTGTGTATGTATGTACGGTATGTATGTATGTATGTGTGTGTGTGTGTGTATGTGTGTGTGTGTGTATGTATGTATATATATATATATATATATATATATATATACACACGTGTATATGGGTCTGTCTCAGAAACTGGTCTCTCATTTGGGACATTATGGTCAAAAAATAAATTTTCTAATTTTACTATTTTGTTTGCATTTACTTAACACTCAATGTTTCTTTAGTCATGTTTAATAAGAATAAAGATAGCATCTTGCTTTATCTGGCTGTAGCGGTTCGTGTGGATGGGTGGAGCACAGAAGACGGCAGGACAGAGATCGGGTTGACAGAGTGTTTTATTGCCACACTTTTCAGTCTAACAACTGGTATGCACTTTACAGACACACACACACACACACTCGGCGTCTGGTTCGGGAAGAGCTCTCTGCTCTCCCTCTTTAAATAGGGCGCGGTCACTGGGAAGACACACAAACACAGGTTAATTGACCTCAGGTGTAGTGATTCTGCCACTTACCTTCCCTGACTCCGCCCTCCTGTCACAGACCGGCGCTTGACCACGCCCCCGCTGCCACACTGGCCTTCACTGTGGAACATTTTAACGATGTTCTGAAGTTCACTCGCGTAACATGGAAACATGTATGCATTTAAAAACCCTCTTTAATAGCCAAGGAATATTTTTTCTGTACATATGTTTCTTTAAATGCAATATGTGAAAATGAAAATATTGAATAAATTTCCTCTCTTTGATTACTTGGGTTAAAAATGCCAAGTTATGATGACTGAATTGATTATTCACTTAAACATGAATAATGTGATACATTTTGGGTATTTGATATGGCAAAATGACAGTGAAATATAAGCAGTATCAGTGATACTGTTAAAAATGACCCTTTCAATAATGCATACCGTCAAAACGATCCATTTTCTCATCCTGATCAATTACATACAAAGAACTACTGAGATATAGAATAAATATATGTGATTTTTCCTTGACATGAAATTTCTATCAATTTCGCCGATAGTCTGTGAAAGAGGGGCTTTAAATACAAGGAGGCACAGACAGCCGACCACTTCCGTGTTACAAACGTAAGATAAAATCGTTAATTCCACAGTTGCTCACAATATCAATTCTTCTCACCTAACTGTGCGATTATTATAATTTCTGTGAGGAACTGAAACAGTTAGCGACATATATATTTTTTTTTAATTATTCTCATTCACCCTTTATGGTTACAAGTTCACTCTTGTAATAAGGAAGCACGATCTTGGACAGCTGACCACTTCGTTACGAATATGAGATAAAATCATTAATTCCGTTATTTCTCACAAATCACATCAACTTTTCTCAGCTCTGTCCATTATTATCGCTTCTGAAAGGGAATGAAGCGGTCGGACACCTTATTGTAAAAAAAATATTTCATGTTCCCATTTTATGTTTTAAAAGCTCACTATCGTAATCAACTATTACATGTGGCCATTTCCGTATGACGAAAGTGTGAAAAATTTTAAATTCTCTAATTCCTCATAAATATCAATTCTTCACAGCTAGGCCTGATGGTCAACAAATATTAATGTCAAATAAAGTTATTCAATATGAAATGCCTAGAACTAAGCTGATAATGTGACCCATAATGACCAAATGTTCAAATCCATCATCATGGCAAAATGACTGGCCATAAATTCTATCAAAAGTTCGATCTAAATTGACCATGGTTGCAAAATATTGGCCAAAAATACACAAACACTACGAAATATGAAAGTAAGATGAAAAAGAAACATTCTGTTGCCTTATACTGCAAGACTAAAACAAAATAAAACTGTCAAAACTCACCTTTTCATTGATAACGTCCAAACAGATCACCTGCGTAACAGAAAAACCGCAAATGGAAGCACGATCAACTTCTAACTGTTGGAGTGGAAAATTCCATTCTACACATGCAAATTGTTCATGTGTGTCCTTCCCCACACACAAATAACACGCTACAGTAAAAAATAGACCACAACTCATTTTATAGCTCAGAAATTCATACAAGACCAGCTACCATCGTAACATGTTCTGTAAGAAACATATTCTATACCTACTTAAAGCTTTCATTTTAAAAAACAAAATCGCAGATTTATAACTAAATTTTTACATGGTGTAGTGATTTTAAGTTACTACTTTTGGTGAGGTAGTGACCTTGACCCTGAGGCTTTCCGTTTAGATCAAAACACATGATTGTATTGGTTTTGGGTATGCGGAAAATGTAGTTACAATGGTGATCAAATATTTTGCATGATGTTTTATTACGGTTATGATTATTCTGTGAGTGCACCAATCCTTAGGTGTATAAAGTTACAACTTAAAATACAATTAGTGATAAATGGAGACTTTTCAGTGGACTACAACCTTTTTAAGGGAATGCGATGTAGTCAACCATTTATCATGTACCCAGATCAAGCCGCCATTTTTCCACAAATTTGCAGAATTTTTGGCAAATTCTGAATAGAGTATTCACATCAAAGATTTAGTTTTATCTGTATTTCTTTCATCGTTTAATTTCAAATTCAAACGAACATCACCATTCAAAATCTTAGAGTTTATTGACTGTGAGTATATTTAGTGGGGTACCCCCACAGTAGCCAGTTTCTGAGACAGACACAGTATACAGTGTGTGTCTATCTATCTATCTATCTATCTATCTATCTATCTATCTATCTATCTATCTATCTATCTATCTATCTATCATTATTTATATATATATATAAAACACACGGTGGTACTTGAAAGTTTGTGAATCCTTTAGAATTTTCTATATTTCTGCATAAATATAACTTAAAACATCATCAGATTTTCACACAAGTCCTAAAAGTAGATAAAGGGAACCCAGTGAAACAAATGAGACAAAATATTATACTTGGTCATTTATTTATTGAGGAAAATGATCCAATATTACATATCTGTGAGTGGCAAAAGTATGTGAACCTTTGCTTTCAGTATCTGGTGTGGCCCCCTTGTGCAGCAATAAATGCAATTAAATGTTTCCGGTAACTGTTGATCAGTTCTGCACACCGGCTTGGAGGAATTTTTTGGTGGAGTCCAAATTCTTTAGAAATGGTTTTATAACCTTTTCCAGCCTGATAAGCATCAACAACACTTTTTCTGAGTTCCTCAGAAATCTCCTGTGTTCGTGCTATGATACATGATAAACATGTGTTGTGAAGATCAGACTTTAATAGATCCCTGTTCTTTAAATAAAACAGGGTGCCCACTCACACCTGATGGTCATCCCATTGATTGAAAACGCCTGACTCTAATTTCACCTTCAAATTAACTGCTAATCCTAGAGATTCACATACTTTTGCCACTCACAGAAATGTAATATTGGATAATTTTCCTCAAATTATAATATTTTTGTCTCATTTGTTTAACTGGGTTCTCTTTATCTACTTTTAGGACTTATGTGAAAATCTGATGATGTTTTTGGTCATATTTATGCAAAAATATAGAAAATTCTAAAGGGTTCACAAACTTTAAAGCACCACTGTAGTTGGGACCACTCCGCATCCTGCACCAGCTCCAGTTCCTTTCCTACCAGAGAGATGATGTTCCACATCTCAAGATTTAATCTGCGCTGCTGATTAAATCTGCTGCTCCCGCCTTTGCCTGCCACCCAGCTCATAATGCACCTGACCCCGGTGCCTGTCCTTCCGGGTGGTGAGCCCACATCGTGGCAGCGCCATGTAATTTCTCCAGGCTGTGCCTGGCCAGGCCCCATGGGCCAAGGCCTGGCCAATAGATGCTCACTGGCGAGCTCTCCTCCCAGGTCTGGCTCCAGGAGCAGGCCCTGGTTTCCTGCTCCTGGGCAAGGTGTTGCAGCTCCTTCTTTGCCGTTTCATCGGGGTCTATGAATCGCTCTTAGTCTGGCCCCTCCCCTGGAACCAATTTGCCTTGGGAGACCCTACCAGGGGCTAATGCCCCTGACAACACAGCTCCCAGGATCACCAAGACACACAAACCCCTTCCACCATGTTAAGATGGCGATTCTTCAGAGGAAGGTTACAGAAGATGAATGACTGACTGAATATATAGGTGTTAGGTAAAGATTATCTACTATTAAGGCCAATCATCGCTGCTGCAATGCCTCTTATTGTTTGATTCTGTTTATATGAAATCCAGTACATAAACTGGAATTAAATTGCCTTTTATGAATGACATCCAGAAAATGTTTCACACTGAAAAGGAAAAACTTGATTGTAGATGTTCCTTATAAAGGAACTCCCTTTATTGCTCATTGTTCCTTCATTCTGGCTGCTTTGCACCCTTACTCCTAAACCTAATGAGAATTACAAGGTGACGCCCATGTAACTACAGTACAGACCTCTAGGACATGCAATATTACTGTCAGTGATGCTTATGAGGATGAAACACATCATGTGGAAAGGCATGTTATGGTAGCAGCTGTGTGTCTAGCCTTTTTGTTAGCTGTGCTGTGCCATGTCTTTGAAACGTAACTGAGGGACAACTAGTCTAATGAATAAATACAAATAGTTGCCATGTGGTTCAAGTAGACTGGCCTTTGTAGAATATCAAATTAGGGTGAAGTAACCTTCAGCCACAAGGTCGCCCCAGAATCATACAGTCACTATTGCATGCAGGATGAGCTTAATGCTAACAAAATAATGGATCGCCAGCAAAAAGGTTGTCCATTCATCCATTATCTGTAGTTGCTTATCCTGTTCTATAGGGTTGCAGGCAAGCTGGAGCCTATCCCAGCTGACTATGGGAGAGAGGCGGGGTACACCCTGAGCAAGAGGCTTGGTACACCCTGGACAAGTCGCCAGGTCATCGCAGAACTCAAAAAAGCTGTCTTTAAAGCCAAAACCTAACAATAAACTCCTTTATACTGACAGATAAGATCCATACCAGACATGTTTGTGTATTTATTTGTTTGTATTTGTATCTGTATACTGTGTACAGATTTTATTTTAAAAGACAAACAATGTCCCTATGCACTGCCATCTCACTCTCTGAGGTTCAAATATCATGCTCTGAGTACAAATCGTGATGTCATCAACTTCAGGAGCTTGTGGACACATTGCTTCTAAATTGTTGTAAACACCACTAATGATGCCTGGGTGCAGTGGCAGCTGGCCAGTACAGGGTGCTGGGGTGCCACCCCCTTCCCAGGTGAGAAAGACTATGTGATATTAAACATCCATTATCTGTAGCCACTTATCCTGTTCTACAGGGTCGCAGGCAAGCTGGAGCCTATCCCAGCTGACTATGGGCGAGAGGCAGGGTACACCCTGGACAAGTCGCCAGGTCATCGCAGGGCTGACACAGAGACAAACAACCATTCACACCTCCGGTCAATTTAGAGCCACCAATTAGCCTAACCTGCATTAGGGGTGGGTATTGGCAAAGAAGTCACGATTCAATTCGAATCACGATTCACATGCTACGATGCGATACTATCACGATGCATCACGATTCTTGAATTATTGCAATGCATTGCGATATATTCAACATACTTCAGTGAAAATGTAAAAAAAAAAATAGAGCATAATTACCAGTGGCTGTGTACGATCTGGATAGTGTCTCCAATTGATGCATAACTTAGAGCAACTCAGTTCATAACTGAATTTAATGAAACGACTTTGGAGGTAGTTGCCATTAAAACAAATACTGTTTCCATACTTAACGAGTGGACACACTAATGACAAAAATTGCATAGGATTTATAAAACTAAAAATAATAAAAGAAAACTAATAGCAGCAGTTTTCAATTTCTTTGCAGCACCTGCAGTATGGGAGGACAAGGCAATAATAAATATCAAAATATATATACTATATTACTCAGTACATTAAATTATCATCATCATCATCATTATATTATTTGTTACATTACTTTACATTATATTTAAATGCCTTATGCATTTATAGTTTGTGGAGCATCCTCAAATTAGGAAACAATACACTCATTTAGCATATTTCTTTTAGCATGTTGTAGTACCGCAGCAGTTATGTCAGACTCGGTGAGTGTGCAGATGTCCTTCTCAGATTTACGTATTTCTGCAGACAGGAGTGCAGCGTGGATGGCAGGCTGTTGCTCTAAAAAGCGCTCAAGCATGTCGTGCGCGCTGTTCCAGCGAGATTTGTAAACAGAGTCGCAGTCGCATATGATGTCTATGCAGAATGTCTAGGTCGCAGTAGCCCGCCGCCGGAAATGCCACTGGCATGAAGGCAGCGGGCGTCAAAGACTCCACGGCGACATCTACAGGACTGGAAGTTGTATTCTACTTGTTTTTGGCTGATGTTCGCCAACCATTCATACAATTTTATTTATTCATTTTTTAAAATTAATAATCGATATTTGGCGTCAAGAATCGATGCAGTATATCGTGAAAGTTAGTATCGCGATGCATTGTCATGACGATTATTTTGCACACCCCTAACCTGCATGTCTTTGAACTGTGGGGGAAACCGAAGCACCCGAAGGAAGCCCACACAGACAACATGCAAAATCCACACAGAAAGGCTCTTGCTGGCCGCTGGGCTCGAACCCAGGACCTTCTTGCTGTGAGGCAACAGTGCTAACCACTACACCACTGTGCCACAGATGTTAAATATAATAAATACTTTTGCTTAATTACATCAAAATTGTTTACTCATCCTGCTTCATCCTGCATCCATATAATTATTTTGAACCCATTTTTAAACTGTATTTATTTCAGTTTTGTGACTATCTACACTTTCTGTATACTTCTGCTTGCTTGTGTGTGTGTATTTATTTATTTATTTTGATGTATATACAGGGCTCGAAGTTCTTTTTTTTTTTTCACCAGCCAGCTGGACTAGTTACCTTCCAAAGTAACTAGACAAACAGAAAATGAACTAGCCAAAATTTGTTCATGTATGAATTTTACTTATGTCAAAAATAACGCAAAAAAGAGTAGTTACCATTGTTCATGACGAATGTGCATTTATTTCAAGACCCGAGTATTTTGATACTGTTGTTAAATACATAAATGAGAACAACACAGAGCACCATAATATCAACAAATAATATACTGTAAAACTTGGCAACTTGGTGTATGGGTATTGAAAGCAAATATACTTACTATCATGACTATAGCACCCAAAATATGTCCAACATGCTTTCTGTATTTAACCATTTATGAGAGAGAAAGCATTAGGAGCTTCATATTGACTAGGAATCAACTTGAAAAAAATTAATTATTCCGTAAAAATCATATTGCAGCCAAGGCCTACCCTGCTCCCACGTTTGCTTATAAGTCCTTTGTCGTTTCTTCTCTTCAGACCGAGGTCGCTTTGTCCCCGTCTCTGGCGGTTTCTGTACACCTTTCAGAAAATTCCACATCGCAACGTAGCTTTGGCAGATGTCGATGTAAACAACAACAAAAACACGTGTTTAAATGGGCAATAATGTGGCCACATCTATTGAATTTGATAACGTTATGTGGCAGCGGGGGCGTGGCCAAGCGTCGGTCTGTGAATGGAGGGCGGGGTCAGGGAAGGTAAGTGGTGGAATCATTGCACCTGATGGGGATTAACCTGTGTTTGTGTATCTTCCCCAGTGACCGCGCCCTTTAAAAGGATAGGAGAGCAGAGAAAGGGAGCTCCCTCTCCCCAACCAGAACACGTGTGCGTGTGTGCGCGCGGCTGGGAAGTGATAAAAGACTGAAAAGCTAGCAATAAATAGTTCATTGAGAACTCGGTTCTGGCCTGCCGTGCTTCTGTGCTCCACCCACCTGTTCCAATACTACACGTGATTACCGCAATATTCAACGAGATACGTTATATGCATGCGCAGTAGTGAAAAAAACGACAGCCTGACTCGTACATGATATGATTCGGAGTTCTTCTGTATTTTCCGTCCTGCCGATAAACACATCGATTAACACAGACACGGCACGCGCTTAATATGTGGCAGCTTTAGTTGACGGTGTGTCTGACTCTTCGCTTCATATATATTTTTTATTTTCAACTAGCCAGTCGAGCTGGCTAGTGACAGGAATTACCCGCCAAATGAAAAATTAAGTCGCCTTGGGCGACCGGACCACTGCGAATTTCGAGCCCTGTATGTATGTATGTGTGTGTGTGTGTGTGTGTGTGTGTGTGTGTACAACCCCGATTCCAAAAAAGTTGGGACAAAGTACAAATTGTAAATAAAAATGAAATGCAATGATGTGGAAGTTTCAAAATTCCATATTTTATTCAGAGTACAACATAGATGACATATCAAATGTTTAAACTGAGAAAATGTATCATTTAAAGAGAAAAATTAGGTGATTTTAAATTTCATGACAACAACACATCTCAAAAAAGTTGGGACAAGGCCATGTTTACCACTGTGAGACATCCCCTTTTCTCTTTACAACAGTCTGTAAACGTGTGGGGACTGAGGAGACAAGTTGCTCAAGTTTAGGGATAGGAATGTTAACCCATTCTTGTCTAATGTAGGATTCTAGTTGCTCAACTGTCTTAGGTCTTTTTTGTCGTTTCTTCCATTTTGATGCACCAAATGTTTTCTGTGGGTGAAAGATCTGGACTGCAGGCTGGCCAGTTCAGTACCTGGACCCTTCTTCTACACAGCCATGATGCTGTAATTGATGCAGTATGTGGTTTGGCATTGTCATGTTGGAAAATGCAGGGTCTTCCCTGAAAGAGACGTCGTCTGGATGGGAGCATATGTTGCTCTAGAACCTGGATATACCTTTCAGCATTGATGGTGTCTTTCCAGATGTGTAAGCTGCCCATGCCACACGCACTAATGCAACCCCATACCATCAGAGATGCAGGCTTCTGAACTGAGCGCTGATAACAACTTGGGTTGTCCTTCTCCTCTTTAGTCTGAATGACACGGCGTCCCTGATTTCCATAAAGAACTTCAAATTTTGATTCGTCTGACCACAGAACAGTTTTCCACTTTGCCACAGTCCATTTTAAATGAGCCTTGGCCCAGAGAAGACGTCTGCGCTTCTGGATCATGTTTAGATACGGCTTCTTCTTTGAACTATAGAGCTTTAGCTGGCAACGGCGGATGGCACGGTGAATTGTGTTCACAGATAATGTTCTCTGGAAACATTCCTGAGCCCATTTTGTGATTTCCAATACAGAAGCATGCCTGTATGTGATGCAGTGCCGTCTAAGGGCCCGAAAATCACGGGCACCCAGTATGGTTTTCCGGCCTTGACCCTTACGCACAGAGATTCTTCCAGATTCTCTGAATCTTTTGATGATATTATGCACTGTAGATGATGATATGTTCAAACTCTTTGCAATTTTACACTGTCGAACTCCTTTCTGATATTGCTCCACTATTTGTCGGCGCAGAATTAGGGGGACTGGTGATCCTCTTCCCATCTTTACTTCTGAGAGCCGCTGCCATTCCAAGATGCTCTTTTTATACCCAGTCATGTTAATGACCTATTGCCAATTGATCTAATGAGTTGCAATTTGGTCCTCCAGCTGTTCCTTTTTTGTACCTTTTAACTTTTCCAGCCTCTTATTGCCCCGTCCCAACTTTTTTGAGATGTGTTGCTGTCATGAAATTTCAAATGAGCCAATATTTGGCATGAAATTTCAAAATGTCTCACTTTCGACATTTGATATGTTGTCTGTGTTCTATTGTGAATACAATATCAGTTTTTGAGATTTGTAAATTATTGCATTCCGTTTTTATTTACAATTTGTACTTTGTCCCAACTTTTTTGGAATCGGGGTTGTGTGTGTGTATATATATGTATGTGTGTGTATATATGTGTGTGTGTGTGTGTATGTATGTATGTATGTATATATATATATATATATATATATATATATATATATATGTGTATGTATGTGTATATATATATATATATATATATATATATATTCACAATAGAACACAGACAACATATCAAATGTCAAAAGTGAGACATTTTGAAATGTCATGCCATTTTATATATATATATATATATATATATATATATATATAAAAGCAAGCAGCCGTCCGTTCCTGCAGCCATGACGGCGCTGGTCGTACACCTGCTTGTCACACTGGGGGTAAAAAGCGGCAACTGTGGGAAGTGGGGGAAGGAATGCAAGAGCGTCTCACTGCAGTGTTCTTCAGGGGGAGTTGTTGTTCCAGCAACAGCCTTGACCGAGGCCAGTGCTGTCTGAGGGGCCTGAAAGCAGATAAGATTGGGATTGTTTGGTCTTGGGGCGAGTAGACACATTCTTTTACACGACCACTGTCTGTCCATTCTGGTCTCCGAATTGATCCATTTTCCTTTGCAAAGCCAAAAGCTTCTCCATGATTTTATCCATGTTGCAGTTCAAGTTCTGATAGCCACAGTCTGAGTGCCGACAGCTCTGCCCACCGCTTCAGTCATGTCGGGCAACTTTACGGGGCTTTGGACAGCTGTCACCGCTTTCTGATTTCCTCAATAAACCAGGGCAATGCCTAATCCAATCAGCAAAATACCTGTAATCATGGTTCCGAATAGGTAGATGTCTTCAGTGTCCTCCACAGAAAGAACCGCCAGGCACACGACCCGCCACTTCTCCCACGCGTCAATCATGTAGCCAGCTGCGAACGTTCCAGCAGGACAGGCCGGTTCCCCAGAACCCAGGCTTCTTGTCATTGTGTCAATTTGTCAATATATATCTATATCTAGTCAAGTCAACTTTATTGTCAAATATGCTATACATGCTCGACATACAGCACAGATGAAATTTCAGTCCTCTCTGACCCACGGTGCGAACAGGCAATGCAATAAATAAAAATAGAATAATTGAAAAAACAAACAAACAACAATATAAACAGTATAAACACTCTAGATAGGAACTAGACATAGACTAAACACTCAGACAAACAATATAAATAGTATAAATAAACAGTATAAACACAAGACATACTGTAGACTAAACACTCAGACAATATAAACAGTGTAAACACTAGATAAGAACTACACACAGACTAAACACTCAGACAATATAAACAGTATAAACACTCTAGATATGAACTAGACGTAGACTAAACACACACACACACACACACACACACAAATTGGTTCAAATAACCAAACAGTCAAGGGCACTTGAGGTATAGCAGGTAAACATGAAATAAGCAGTATAAACAAACTAGCAGCTGTTAAGATGAGGTAGTGCGGAATAGTGCAAATGAGCAAGGTAAAGTGAGATGTGCGGTCCCTGAGTTCAGTGTGTTAATGAACGATGAGATGTATGTGTGTGTGTTGGGGGGGGGGGAACTGTGAGGATGACATGTCAGATGCTGAAGGGGGGGCAGGGGGGTGTGCGAGCAGAATCTGTGGCAGGGGGTAGAGGGGGGAGGAGGGGCAGAACAGGGAGGGAGTTGAGCCTCCTGACTGCCTGGTGAAAGAAACTGTTCTTGAGCCTGCTGGTTTTGGCCCGGAGACTCCGCAGTCTCCTCCCTGATGGCAGCAGGCTGAAGAGGCTGTGAGATGGATGGGTGGGGTCACCTGCAATCCTGATGGCTTTGCAGGTGAGGCGGGAGTTATAAATATCCATTAGAGAAGGGAGAGAGACACCAATGATCCTCTCAGCTGTTCTCACAATGTGCTGCAGAGTCTTGCAGCAGGACACGGTGCAGGCGCCGTACCACACGGTGATGCAGCTGGTCAGAATGTTCTCAATGGTGCCTCTGTAGAAAGTGTGCATGATGGGGGCCGGGGCTCTTGCTCTCCTCAGTTTGCGGAGGAAGTACAGACGCTGTTGGGCTTTTTTGGCCAGTGATGCGGTGTTGTTGCTCCAGGACAGGTCTTCAGAGATGTGCACACCCAGAAACTTGGTGCTGCTCACCCTCTCCACTGCAGCACCGTTGATAGATAGTGGAGCATGCTGGGTGTGCTCTCTCCTGAAGTCCACAACAATCTCTTCTTCTCCACGTTCAGACGGAGATTGTTGTCCTTGCACCACATGGCGAAGCGGCTCACCTCACTCCTGTAGATTGTCTCATCGCCATTGTTGATGAGACCCACCACAGTCGTGTCATCCGCAAACTTAATGAAGAGATTTGAGCTGGACGTTGGTGAGCAGTCATGGGTCAGCAGAGTGAAGAGGAGGAGGCTTAGCACACATCCTTGGGGGGGCCCCCGTGTTCAGTGTGATGGTGCTGGAGGAGTTGCTGCCGACCCGTACAGTCTGTGGTCTCCCCGTCAGGAAGTCCAGCAGCCAGTTGCACAGGGAGGTGTTGAGTCCCAGCTGGTCCAGTTTATGAATGAGCTGCTGAGGAATGATTGTGTTGAATGCTGAGCTAAAGTCTATGAACAGCATTCTGACATACGAGTCTTTTGTCTCCAGGTGGGTGAGGGCTGAGTGGAGGGCAGTGTCTGAACATGCTCCAGTCAGTGGTGGAAAAACAGTCCTGGAGTGCCTCTGAGTACCCCTCTGGCCACACACGTATCTGCTTTGTAGCTGGTTTGGTGACTTTAACCAGCGGCCTGTATGCTGGCATTAGCATAACAGTGGAGTGATCTGAGGCCCCAAGGTGGGGGAGGAGTAGGGCTTTGTAGGCATCTTTATGCATGATGTAAACATTGTCCAGAGTATTGTTTCCACATGTAGGAAAGTTGATATGTCCATAGAGTTTTGGAAACATGCTTTTGGGGTTTGCATGATTTGAAATCCCCAGCCAGGATGAGGAAAGCATCTGGGTGGGCTGTCTGCTGCTCACTGATGTGCTGATAGAGTTCATTCAGTGCTTCACTCCTGTTATTGAGGTTTTTCACCCACGTGACCAAGTCATGTGATGCATCGTTAGGCTGCCATTTTGGACTTCACGGCTCGAATCAGTTTGAATGCGAGGAAGGCGACAAACAAAAAACATAAATGAAAAAGGAGCGAGATGCAGAAAACACCTTCACTATCCAGCGATGTAGGGCATTTACAGGGCGAGCAGAGGGAGAGGTATTTGCAAAAATTGAGGTTAGCAGGCTTAGAGAACGACGCTCACCTGCTTCCACCAGGATTGTTCACTGACGTACGGAAGTACACGAAGCCCTCGTCTTTACCTGACTTCGGCCCATATGATCTGTATACCTATGTCGTTAAAAACCCATCGCCATACACAGGTATTGATCTGAAAGCGTATAAGAGTTTGGATGCCTACAAATATTTTGTGTCAGGCTGGGTAACATGCCTACATCAGTGGGTCGTCCCTGGAGCCGGTGGTCGCCATCTTATTACAGCTAAGGTTTGTTCACATTTTCATTTACTTTCGGTCCTCAGGATAAACAAAATGTTATTAAATGTCATTGAAATAACTTCTTAGTCTGTTGAGACATGGCCCGTTATAAATTTGCTGTTACCAGGCAATGACCAAGAACTGTATTATTAGGGTCGGTGTCTGTGTTGTAGCAGTGTACTAGCAGCTAGCTGTTAGCACTAGCTAATGTCAACAACATAGTAGCTAGTATGTTACTGTAGCAATGTTTACGTTCAGTCATTTGGATGACTGTTAAAACCTTTCAGTCTCAAGTTTTTCCTTTACTGTATTTACTAGTTTACTGTAATTATGATCCGGCAGCTATTTACACCGGATCCAGTGTAAATAGCTGCCGGAGCGCGCTCCGGCTTGCTCCCCCTCAAATTAAGCAGCGCGCTCCGGCTTGCTCCCGGAGTGCTCTGGCCGAGGTTCCGGAGCGCGCTCCGGCTTGCTCCTCCTCAAATTAAGCAGCGTGCTCCGGCTTGCTCCCGGAGCGCTCCACTCCGGGAGCAAGCCGGAGCGCGCTGCTTAATTTGAGGAGGAGCAAGCCGGAGCGCGCTCCGGAACCTCGGCCAGAGCACTCCGGGAGCAAGCCGGAGCGCGCTGCTTAATTTGAGGGGGAGCAAGCCGGAGCGCGCTCCGGCAGCTATTTACACTGGATCCGGTGTAAATAGCTGCCGGATCATAATTACAGTAAACTAGTAAATACAGTAAAGGAAAAACTTGAGACTGAAAGGTTTTAACAGTCATCCAAATGACTGAACGTAAACATTGCTACAGTAACATACTAGCTACTATGTTGTTGACATTAGCTAGCTTGACCTTCAAAATGGCGGACACCGGGGCGTCACGTGACCCTGTGATGTCAGGTGAAATACCTCAATTGGAGCCGGGAGGGATGTATAATGCTACCAGCAATATGGCTGTAAATTCCCTCGGCAGATAGAACGGCCGGCACTTAATAATCATAAACTCCACCAGTGGTGAGCAGTGTTTGCAGGCCACAACAGCATCACGGCACCAGGCATCACTGATGTAAACAGAGTCCCCCGCCACGAGTCTTCCCCCCCTCGGCTAGTGCTCTGTCTGACCGGTAGCACGTTAGCCGGGCTAGCTGAATGGCACAGTCCGGGACGCTGTCGTTAAGACATGTTTCCACAAACACAAGGACACAGCACTCACTCACAGACTTAAAAGATGAGCGGAGCAGGCGGACATAATCCAGCTTGTTGTCCAGCGAGCGTACGTTGGCCAGAGTGATGGTAGGGATAGCCGGCCGGTGAGGGCTAGCCGCTAGCCTAGCTCTGATACCTCCACGTCTGCCTCTCTTCTGCTTCCGCATATTCCGCCTGTGGCGCTTCCACTGCGGGCTGGATGCAGGAGTGGGGGTCGGTGATTGAGCAGGCCTCCGGAGCAAACTGTAGTCGCATAGCACTTCCGCGTCCGCTGAGTTTATATCCGTGAATATAGTTCTGCGGATGTCGAGCAGAAACTCACGGGAGTATGTGCGCCTTGAGACTAATGGATGCGACAAAGACGAACAGATACACACTGTTTTAAAACACAAAAAAACACGAAAACACTGTTCTGTCGGGACAGAGAGGTGCTGCTGCGTGTGTGCGTGCCGCCATCTTGGAATCTATTCATACATTTTTTATATACACATAGTGTGTGTGTGTGTGCGTATATATACAGTGTTTTGCAAAAGTATTCATCCCCCTTGGTGTTTGTCCTGTTTTGTCGCATTACAAGCTGGAATTAAAATGGATTTTTGGAGGATTAGCACCATTTTATTTACACAACATGCCTACCACTTTAAAGGTGAAAATTGTTGTTTTATTGTGACACAAACAATAATTAAGATGAAAAAAACAAATTCTGGATTGTGCATAGGTATTCACACCCCCAAGTCAATACTTTGTAGAGCCACCTTTTGCTGCAATTCCAGCTGCAAGTCTCTTGGGGTATGTCTCTATTAGCTTAGCACATCTAGCCATGGGGATTTTTGCCCGTTCTTCAAAGCAAAACTGCTCCAACTCCTTCAAGTTAGATGGGTTGCGGACTTCCGGTGTAGCGACTAATGGAGTAGGACGCGTTTCTCCGAGCTCCTGCAGCAACCTTTAAAAAAACCTATTTTAGGTACACCTTTTGTATCTTTTTTCGGTGTGTGTGTTCACCACCACCATAATTTGAATTTAACGCTGTCTTTTTGCCGATCTAAATGCCTCCAAAGCCTATAGTACCTGTGCAGCCACCGCGGCCTGCTTCGCACGTTGCATCCCCGCCTCATAGTGATTCCCCTCCTGGCCTGGCCGGGGCCGCAGGCAGCGCTGCTTTCCACGACTTTAAGGCCGAGCTGCTCTCGTCACTCCGTGTTGAGATGTCGGCTATTTTTAAAACTGAGCTTCAGGCTGCCTTGACCGAAAACTTGTCAAATATCAAGGCTGAGCTACAGGCAGTGAAGACTGAATTATCTAGTAGCATTACAAACATCCAGTCCGATGTGTGCACTCTGAAGACTACCGTAAGTGAAATGGAGACATCGCTGTCCTCCTGCGCCGACGACATTACTACCTTACAGGCTAAAGTGGAGCATCTGTCAACTGAACTGACGAGATTGGACAATAAATGCGAGGATTTGGAGGCGAGATCGTGGCGCAACAACATACGGCTAGTGGGCATTCCCTAAGATTTTTCCACCTCCTTTACTGCTACAGCTGTTTCCTCTCTTCTCAAGGAGGCCTTTAACCTCGTGAAGGAGCCTCTCGTGGACCGCGCTCATCGTACTCTCCAGCCGAAACCGAAGCCCGGAGAGCGCCCTCGTCCCATAATCGCTCGTCTGCACTACCATACAGACTGTGTGGACATACTGCGCCGAGCCAGGGCTCAGCAACGGATCAAGATTGGAGACATGAGTTTTTCTGTCTTCCCTGACCACACTCCGAGGACGACCCGTGCCCAAGCCTCCTTTAATGATGTCCGACGCCAGCTCCGCGAAATACCGGGGATTCGCTTTGGTTTGCTGTACCTGGCGCGCCTCCGGGTCACTCATAACGGTGCAGAGAAGGAGTTTAAATCACCAGAAGAGGCCAGCGCATTCATCAGATCGCTCAATAGTGAGAGAACCGAGAAATTATACACAACCTTGAGGAAGCAGTGTCAGTTAATATTGACAGTTATTACTTTATTTCATTTGTTTCCTCTTTTCTTTACTATTCTCATATACGCACACTGTGTGGTTTTCAGTTTTCACTTTAACTTGGACTTGATTGGTTGTACCGTTCTGTCAAATGTTGCTAGGCCTGCAGGAGCTCAACCCAAAGCTCGATAGTCATGCTCAAAGCCGTAAGTTTTCGTTTTGGGGATCTGACTCCTTGTGGAGTTAGCTCTGGGTTCTCCATCGTTTGGGGATGGGGTCGTTGTAAGTGCAATGGGGTGGGGTGGGGGGTTCAATTTGTAAGTGTGGTGTTTTTTTTTATTATTATTATTTTTTTGTGTGTGTAATTTTTTTTTTGCGTTTTTCCCCCCTCTTTTCCTTCCTTCCCTGGCGGTCCGCTTTCAGTCTATTTCTATCTCTAGGAACTTAACATATGTCCACCAACGCTCGTACTTCTGATATTCCACATATTGAGTCCTCTGTGAGATTTTTGAGCTGGAATATTAAAGGCATGGGGAGTCCAATTAAGAGATCAAGGATATTTGCTCATTTGAAACGTCTTAAAGCTGACCTAGTGTTTCTGCAGGAAACCCACATGCGCGTCAAAGATCAGGTCAGACTTAAATGTTCTTGGGTTTCTGAGGTGTTTCACTCTAATTTCAACTCTAAAGCCAGGGGGGTTGCTATTTTAATTGGTAAGTCAATCCAGTTTTCAGCTTCTAAGGTGATATCAGACAAAAACAGCAGATACTTAATTGTTACAGGCACGCTATTCCATACTCCCGTTTTATTAGTTAACATATATGCCCCCAGTTTTGATGATCCACACTTTATGAATAAACTTTTTGAATGTCTTCCCTCATTGAACAACAGCCTTCTTATAATTGGAGGGGACATGAACTGTGTAATTGATCCCAACCTAGACCGCTCTAACCCACGAACTCTGACCCCTTCTTTAATGTCAAGGTCACTTTCAGATTTTATGTCTAAGAACAGTTGCATTGATCCTTGGAGATTTTATAACCCTTGTACCAAGGAATATTCTTTTTTTTCTCAGATGCATCAGTCTTTCTCTCAGATTGATTATTATTTTATTGATGCTAAACTAATTCCCAAAGTACTGTCTGTTAATTATCACCCGATTGTTATTTCTGACCATGCTCCTCTTTCTTTAGATGTTCAGTTTTCTTCACAACCCCGTTACTCAACACCTTGGAGGTTCAATACATTACTTCTCTCAGATGATAAGTTCACAGAATTTATTGCAACTAAAATTGATGATTATATCTCTATAAATCAGAATGATATGGAATCTGTTTCTTGTTCACTGCTGTGGGAATCATTAAAAGCATACTTGCGGGGACAAATTATTTCCTACTCTGCCCACTTGAATAAGTCCCGTAAAACCACATTGCAAGAACTCTCTATTAATATCACCAAATTGGACCAACAACTCGCTACTTGCCCCCTCCCAGTTTACTTAAACAACGTGTTGATTTACAGACTGAATTTGATCTCATCACCACTAGTGATGCAGAGCGACTTCTCTTACGATCACTCTCCACATATTATGAACATGGCGACAAGGCAAGTCGGCTCCTGGCTCATCAACTACGTCGCCAGGCAGCCTCACGTATGATCCCTCAGATAAAAGATTCATCTGGCTCATTGCATAAGGATCCCATTACCATTAATTCTGTTTTTCACTCATTTTACTCCTCTTTATATACATCTGAATCTTCACCTGACACCACTGAAGTGAATTCATTCCTAGATAGCCTCAATTTTCCTGTGTTAAGCTTAGATGCTGCTAAAAAACTTGACTCCCCATTAACGGTAGAAGAAATCATTCTCGCTGTGAGTAGCATGCAAAATAACAAAGCTCCTGGCCCTGATGGATTCCCAGTTGAATTTTTTAAGAGATTTCAGGAAAAACTGCTCCCTTTACTGCATGCTGTTTATAAAGAATCACTGGAACATGGCACTCTCCCTCCCACTTTAAAGGAACAGTCCACCGTATTTCCATAATGAAATATGCTCTTACCTGAATTGAGACGAGCTGCTCCGTACCTATCCGAGCTTTGCGCGACCTCCCAGTCAGTCAGACGCGCTGTCACTCCTGTTAGCAATGTAGCTAGGCTCAGTATGGCCAACGGTATTTTTGGGGGCTGTAGTTAGATGTGACCAAACTCTTCCGCGTTTTTCCTGTTTACATAGGTTTATATGACCAGTGATATGAAACAAGTTCAATTAAAAAAATTGAAACGTAGCGATTTTCTATGCTATGGAAAGTCCGCACTATAATGACAGGCGTACTAACACCTTCTGCGCGCTTCGGCAGCGCATTGATATCTGAGCTCCGTATCAATGCGCTGCCGAAGCGCGCAGAAGGTGTTAGTACGCCTGTCATTATAGTGCGGACTTTCCATAGCATAGAAAATCGCTACGTTTCAATTTGTGTAACTGAACTTGGTATTTTTCACAGCTTTATAGATCTCTCAAAAGAATTTCATCTCCCACCTTCTCATCTCTTTCGATACTTTCAAATTAGACACTGCGCTAAAGCTTTGTTTCCAGTTTTTCCTTCCTTACCGCCTACTCTACACTGGGAGGTGTTTTTAAACCGCGATCCACTTCAAAAATCATTTATTTCTAAAGTTTATAACGAACTTCTTTCTTTTGATTGCTCACCAGTTACTAAAGTTAAGACTGCCTGGGAAGATGAACTGGATCTAAACTTGGAGGATGACTGGTGGGACACTGCTCTTAAAAAAATTCACACAAGCTCATCCTGTGCTCGTCTCACACTTATACAGTTTAAAGTACTGTTTAGAGTCCATTTTTCCAAAGCTCGATTGTCTCAAATCTATCCCAGTATTGCTGACAAATGCGACAAATGTCATGCCTCATCCTGCAATTTAACCCATATGTTCTACTCTTGTCCGCTACTCTCTTGCTTCTGGTTGTATTATTTTGATACCATGTCTAAAATACTATCAGTGACCATAAAAGTCTCCCCCCATGTTGCCATATTCGGGCTCCCAGAGGACCATAACCGGTTTACCTCTCATCAATTGGATATTTTAGCTTTTACTTCCTTACTGGCAAGATGCCACCTTCTACTCCACTGGAAGTCGACTAAAGCTCCCTCGAGTCGTCAGTGGCTCAATGACGTCATGTCTTTTCTAAAGTTGGAAAAGATCAGATATTCAGTGAACGGTAACTCTGTTAAATTTTATAACAAGTGGCTTCCCTTTCTTACATTCTTCCACTCTCTCCAGTCTCTGCCCCCTAACTGACGGACCCTCTCTCTCCCTTTTTTTTAAATTTATTTTAGTTTTTTTTTTCCTTTTGGTTTTATTTGTACTGTGCAGCTTTAATATTTAATTATTACATAATAGAACTTCGTTATTTATTTATCAATTATTTTTATTTTTTTTTAATTGTGTAATGTCTTGTTCTTGTTTGTATGAAAAAAAAATCCTAGGAGGTAGGGATGGTGTGGTATTGAATGGTGTGGTATTGAATGTTGATTTGACATTGTTTCCTGTTTTGATGTGCCTTGCCTCCTAATAAAAATATTTAAAAAAAAAAAAAAGTTAGATGGGTTGCGTTGGTGTCCAGCAATTATCAGGTTATGCCACAGATTCCCAATTGGACTGAGGTATGGGTTTTGACGAGGCCATTCCAAAACATTTAAATGTTTCCCTATAAACCACTCCAGTGTAGCTTTAGTAGTATGTTTAGGGTCATTGCCCTGCTGGAATGTGAACCTTCGTCCCAGTCTCAAACCTCTGGCCGATTCAAACAGGTTTTCCTCCAGAATTGCCCTGTATTTCGTGCCATCCATCTTTCCTTCAGTCCTGACCAGCTTTCCTGTCCCTGCAGATGAAAAACATCCCCACAGCATGATGCTGCCACCACCATGCTTCACTGTAGGAATGGTGCTCTCAGGGTGTTGGATTTGTGCCACACATGGCATTTCCCATGATGGCCAAAAAGATGCATTTTTGTCTCATTTGACCAGAGAATCTTCTTCCATATGTTATGGGAGTCTGCCACATGCTGTTGGACAAACTCCAAATGTGTTTTCTTAAGCAATGACTTTTTTCTGGCCACTCTTCCATAAAGCTACACTCTGCTTAAAGTGGTCCTATGGACAGGTACTCCCATCTCCGCTATGGACCTTTGCAGCTACTTCAGTGTTATCTTTGGTGTCTGTGTTGCATCTCTGATTAATGCCCTCTTTGCCTGGTCAGTGAGTTTTTGTGGATGGCCTTCTCTTGTCAGGTTTGTAGTGGTGCCATATTCTTTCCATTTTTCTTTAATGGATTGAATAGTGCTCCCTGGGATATTCACAGTTTGGGACATTTTTTTGTAACCCCATCCTGATTTTTAAATTTTTTTTAATAACTCAACCCCTACACTTCTTCCCAACTTTGTGTCTGACCTGTTTGGAGTGCTCCTCGGTTCTCATGTTGTTTTCTTAGTAGTGTTAGAGTCAGTGTCCTTCCAGAACAGGTTGATTTATACAGACATATCATGTGACAGATCATGTGACACTTTGATTGCACACAAGTGGCTCTTAATCAACTAATTACGTGACTTCTGAAGTTAATAGGTTGGATCAGCTCTTATTTAGGTGTTTTATACGAAAGGGGGTGAATACCTATGTACACTCCAGATTTCTGTTTTTTCATCTTAGTTATTGTTTGTATCACAATAAAACAACAATTTTCACCTTTAAAGTGGTAGGCATGTTGTATAAATCAAATTGTGCTAACCCTCCAAAAATCCATTTTAATTCCAGCTTGTAATGTGACAAAAGACAAACACCAAGGGGGATGAATACTTTTGCAAGACTGTGTGTGTGTGTGTGTGTGTGTGTGTGTGTGTGTGCGTATTTATAAATAAAATAAATGCTTGCTAACAGCTTCATAGTGAAATACAAGGACCGCCATTTGCAATATGCACAGCAACCAATCATGGGTGAGATGACAAAACCGTAAATGAAATGCACTAAGCACAGCAATATATACGTGCAACATGATTGGCTCTCTCGCAATCTCATTCATAAATCTAGTTATGTACGCAAGCAAGTGTTGACTAATATACGCAAGAAACATTAATAGCAAGGTGCTTCATTTATAAATGCAAGAAGAAATAAACCAACTGGCCAATTGGGCGAGCAACTTTAAAATAGGGTATTAGGCAGAAAAAGAAATTTACCAGTCAAAAATAATATTTTATATAATCCTGATAAGCGCCGCAGGTGCGAAGACGAGCGCCGCAGGCGCGAAGTCCCTCTAGGGGGGTCTGGGGGCATGCCCCCCCAGAAAATTTTTGAAATTTAGACTTCATTTCCTGCATTCTAGGACATTTTCAGGGTGAAATGGCGTGTAATTTTTGATCGGAAATATTGCATATTTTTACTTTGTATTTTTTTCAGTTTCACTCCTGAATGTATCAGATGTATGTATGGTGTCTGATTTGGTAACAAAAGTGAAAAGAAAATAAACAACAATGAATTGTATATAATCTTTTGATCTAGTTACAGTATTTAATAAAAAAAAAAAAACCAACAGTATTCTATTTTACCATACCCCAATGAAACCCCCTTGTTAATCAATGTATCACACATACCTTTTCTGTCTTTTTGTGGAAAAACGAATCAGTTTTTGTCACATTCAATTTGGGGCGTTTGTTGGGATTCATCTTGATCCAGAAGAGTGAGTCAGCAAAAAAAAATGCGGTTCTCCCGCCAAGAAAGAGGAAACTACAACGCAGGGTGTTTGGCAATTTTCGACCAATCAGAATTCGCGATTTATTCAGTCCGCATGTTACAAGATTCAGTGCGGGCCAAAATGGCGGAAACGATGAAATATTCTGATTTTTCATTTCAAGTTTTCAGTATTTTTCGTATTAAACTGTGTTTCTTACGATTTGTAAATGATGGCGGAACCACACACGGACTGGCCATCGGGAGTAGCGGGAGTTTTCCCAGTGGGCCGGTGGTTCAGTGTGGGCCAGCGGAGAAAAAAAAAAAAAAAAAAACAGTTGCGCGCTGGCCTTTAATATGATAAGCAATGTTAACAGTTTCTTTAACAAACTGTTAACATTGCTTATCATATTAAAGGCCAGCGCGCAACTGTAATAAGCAATGTTAACAGTTTGTTAAAGAAACTGTTAACATTGCTTATCATATTAAAGGCCAGCGCGCAACTGTTTTTTTTTTTTTTTTTCTCCGCCGGCCCACGCTGAACCACCAGCCCACCGGGAAAACTCCCGCTACTCCCGATGGCCAGTCCGTGTGTGGGCGGAACATAACTGGATTTATCGGATGACATGTGGGAGTATTCATGTGCGAAAATTTTCGGCATTATCGTCCGTTTCAGTATCCGTCTGTGTGTATACTTGCCCGTTGAAATCGGCAATCGCCCGTCAAATTTACGGGTGGACGGGTCTCTGCCTAATACCTTACTTTAAAACTTCTGCTGGTCCTTCCAAAAAGCTGTTTGCCACAGGCCAATGGACCAGAGACTATTTCAACCCCTACACACACACACACACACACACACTGTGAACAGTATAAAGTACCCCATCTACACTTTTAAATTAGTTACAGATTAGGTATTTGGCTAAATCTATAACACTAACCATACTAATCACTCTTTTGAAAAGGTCATTTTTAATGTTAGATTTATCACTAACATTAGGGGGCTAGTTTGTTGCTAACCTATTCGCTATTATCCACTGTTGTTTTTGGTCCAAAGTGTTCTGTGAATATTTGGAATTCACTATAGTAGAACAGTACTTATAGCCAGTAAGGCCTGAAACTCTAAAGGTGTAGTTAAGTTGGGTTTTTATGAGTTTTACCTGCTCTGACATAGCAAACAAAATACATGCTTTCAGTGAGTTTTTTTTTTTTTTTTTTAAAGTCACACGCCTCATGTCCAGAGGTGGAAACTGATGTTATTACACCTTAAAAACTACCACTTACAAGACACCAAGAACACAGCAGTAGTTTCTTGAATAAATGTAGGCTGCACATTGCAGTGGTGTTGGGATTCTTGACTAGTTCTGAAGTTCTACGGGATCATTTCCTTTGTATGTATCCAAACAAAACACCCCAAATAACAGCAGGGATGTGTCTGTGATACTGTCGTCAATGGTTATAATTTGTTTTGAAATTCTACAGACACTTTAGAATGTATATTGTCATGTGTGTATGTGAGAGGGACAGACAGATGAAAGAAAAATATGTGAAGAGTAATTTGATTGTATGTGGATGCTCTTTGGCCCGCTGGTCTCCCTGTTAGCCAGAATTGTAAGAGTGATATCCTACTGTTCTATTTATAGCAGTACACAGAGTTTGCAACTTGATCTTGAAGCCTGATAGCCCCAGTATGCCTTTTCAGCACACAAACTCAAAACCATTTAGGCCCCTCTTTGTCCATTCTCATTCCAGCCACATTAAGGAATTAATTTCTTTAAGCTTTGGGTATTACATCACAAGGGTTGTGCGTAAAATGTGACTTTGTGCCTGAACTGGAAGATTTATGTGCTCTAAACGTTGCTCCACATTTACCACATAATTGAAATTGTGGAGTGCATGAAAGCAAAGTGCTTTCTAATACATAAAAGATGCAATGAACACTGGCCTTCTGTATGATTAAACTCTTGCATCTGGATGGCTATAAATGAAAATGGCTCAAGTCAGTTTCTTGGAAGTTTCATTTTTGATGTTTGAATGATGCATGGTGCTCTGATCACAGCGTATCAAAATCTACAGACTCCTGTTAAAATTGTCACATTCACTGCCCGTTCTCTATCCCCTGCACTTTCATGCACTGCACTACAATTCCCATCATGGTCTGCACCGCTCTCTGTCACCTAAGTACTGACAAGGCACATCTGTTCATCATTACAGCCGCATTACTCCACCGAATTTAAGGACTCTCTTCATGAAGTATTGTTCTTGTTTTCACTGGTCATTACTAAGCTGGGTGGGTTTCCCAAAATCCTCTTAATGCTAAGAGCATCCTAATTAGGAGAGAGAGAGAGAGCATTCATTGTGCTGCTCACTCGACCATTTAACAATGATCTTTGTACTGCGATACTTTTGGGAAACTCAGGCCTGTTTGTTTATGCCTGCTCTTTCTGTGTTGGATCTGTTCCTGTTGGCTAACTTGGAATATTGGGTTATTCCATTTATGCCTGCTTATTGATGATGTTTCTGCCTACTGTTTTGGAATTATCTGCAATTTTGAATTTTATTAAAAGCTGTCAAGCTGCACTTGCAGCCTTTCATCCCATGCCTGATTTTTGCGACCAATTTTTAGTGATGTGAAAAAATGAAACCAAGTTAAAACACATTCGATCTTTTTCCAGTTTTAATTTGACAGTAACAAAAAAATAAAGTGAAAAATGAATAGAAAAGTTTTTGTGGAGAAAAGGGAAAGAGAGAAATTTTATAATAACCTGGTTGCACAAGTGTGCACACCCCTTAACTAATACTTTGTGAAAGCAGCCTTTTGCTTGTAATACTGAACTCCGTCTTTTGGGGTAAGAGTCTATCAACTTCGCACATCTTGATTTGGCAATGTTATTCTATCCTTCCTTTCAAAAATGCTCCAGGTGTAGCAAATCGTAAGGGGATCTCCTTTACACAGTCCTATTTGAGTCATTCCAAAGGTTTTCAATAAGATTTAGATCTTTGACTCATTCCAAAATGTTGTCTTCTTCTGAATGCATTCCTTTGTAAATTTAAATTTGTGCTTTGTGTCATTATCATACTGCAAGGTGAAGTTTCTTCATTTTTAACTGTCTAAGTGATAAAACCTGCAGGGGTTGTGCCAAAACAGTTTGGTAAAAGTCCATAGGTGCTTTCAGACCAAACAGTTCTAGGGACTCATTTAGAGGAACTACCCACTGGGGAGCTCCCCTGAGAACTATGTACCTCTGAATTTTTTTTTTTGTTCTTTGTATTCACACCATCAGTAGGAATGCTGAAGTGATGTAAGCTGTCCGATGGTTGGTATAGTGACGGTACTTCTGTGTGACATACAGCAATGACAACAAGAAGGAGTATGCTGTGAATGGAACTGCACTGGGAGGGTACCTACCTTGAAGTAGGAGCAAAAAAAGTCCCTCAAAACGTTACGTTACTGATGCAGTGGGCTGCGCCCACATGGCGCCAACACAAAGGATCACCATTGCTTCCTGTCCTGCACTGCCACCACTGCCTCCTCAAATGAGATACCCAACTCCTGTAAGTCTCTTGAGACTGCATCGCTTCATTGCATGCGTTGCCTGCCTGGACGATGCCATCCTGATGGTAACCAATGGAGCAGGTGGCGCAGTAAGCGTGTTAGAGGCATGCGTATGACATGGCCGAGCCATGATAGCTGTTTCTGTTACAGGATATTAATTAGGGGAGCCTGACCAGTTCTTTCAAAGATCTCTGTGTTTGAGATGTGGTCTCTCCAAGACACACCAAGAATTCTGCGAAGGCATCTAGTATGAAAAGCCGCTAAGCACTTCTCTTCTTGTAGGGTGGTATTCCAAACTTCAGCGCCATATAGTAAGGTTGAGATCACTACGGCTTGATATATTGCCATTTTTGTTCGCAGCCGAATGGATTTATGATGCATAATAGGTAGACATTTATTGAACGCATTTGCTGCCTTTCCAATGCGGTTGTTAAGTTCAGGAGTGAGATCACCGTTATGCGTTATTGTACTTCCCAGGTAAATGAACAACTCCACATTCTCCAATGTATTCATGGTAATGGTAAGCTCGCACTTTTCCTTTGACAGTGAGCCCTACTTTGCTTCCCTTTTCTTCTACCTGTGAGGTGGCATACTGTAACCTTTGTTCTGTTTCGTCAATCAAGGCTATGTCATCTGCAAAGTCAATGTCGGATAGTCTTTGTTGCTGATATCGGGAACTTCTTCACTGTTCAAGTACAATTCCAGGATCATTCTTGTCCAGGGCGTGCTTCAACACCCAATCGATCAATATGCTAAACAACAGTGGGGACCATATGCAGCCTTGCCTGACACCTGCTGTAATAGCAAACCACTTCATTGTTTCTCCATCCACCTTCACACAACATTTCGATCCTTCATAGGTGTTCTTCATGAAAAAACACCTATGAAGAACACTCTCAAAACAACATTTTAATAACTGTGATTATCCTCAGTTCCTGTAGCACAGGCACACAAATAAGGAGGTACTTCCTCCAACAGTTTTATGAGCGATGAAAAATCTCCTCTCATCTGAAAGCACCTCATGATTACCTCTATTTTGACTAGCCCTCAAGTCCCAGTGAAAGAGAAGCACCCCCATAGCATGATGCTGCCAAAATCATGCTTCACTGTGGGTATGATGTTCTTGGGGTGATGAGCTTGTTTTGCCCCCCAAATGTCTTTTAGAATTATGCCCCAAAATTACCTTTGTCTCAGCAGACTGACCTTAACACATTTTGCCACATGGTGTAGTATGATTTAGGTGGGCTTGAGTGGGGATTTTTGTGAGGAAGGGCTTCTGTCTACCCACCCTACCCTATAGCCCAGATACGTGAAAAATATTATACAACCCCAATTCCAAAAAAAGTTGGGACACTGTAGAACATAAAAACAGAATGTGAAGATTTGCAAATCATGGAAACCCTATATTCCATGGAAAATGGTACAAAGACAACATATCAAATGTTGAAACTGAGAAATTTTGTTTTTGAAAAAATATATGCTCATTTTAAATTTGATGTCAATAACACGTTTCAGAAAAGTTGGGACAGGAGCAACAAAAGACTGAAAAAGTTGTGTAATGCTAAACACCCCCCCCAAATTTGGTTAATTGACAACAGGTCAGTAACATGATTGGGTATAAAAAAGAGCATCCCGGAAAGGCAGAGTCTCTCAGAAGTAAAGCTTGGGAGGGGCTCACTGCTCTGTGAAAGACTGCTTGGGCAAACAGTGCAACAATTTAAGAATAACGTTCCTCAATGTAAAATTGCAAAGAATTTGTGGATCATATCATCTCATCTCATCTCATTATCTCTAGCCGCTTTATCCTTCTACAGGGTCGCAGGCAAGCTGGAGCCTATCCCAGCTGACTACGGGCGAAAGGCGGGGTACACCCTGGACAAGTCGCCAGGTCATCACAGGGCTGACACATAGACACAGACAACCATTCACACTCACATTCACACCTACGGTCAATTTAGAGTCACCAGTTAACCTAACCTGCATGTCTTTGGACTGTGGGGGAAACCGGAGCACCCGGAGGAAACCCACACGGACACGGGGAGAACATGCAAACTCTGCACAGAAAGGCCCTCGCCGGCCACGGGGCTCGAACCCGGACCTTCTTGCTGTGAGGCGACAGCGCTAACCACTACACCACCGTGCCGCCCCATCATATCATCTATGATACATAATATTCAGAGAATCTGGGGAAATCTCTGTATGCAAGAGACAAGGCTGAAAACTGACGCTGGATGCCTGTGATCTTCAGGCCCTCGAGAGACATTGCATTAAAAGTAGACACGTACCTGTAGTGGAAATCACTGTATGGGCTCAGGAACACTTCAGAAAACCATTGTCTGTGTCATTACTATATCCACAAATGCATGTTAAATTCATATGTAATTATCCAGAAACACTGCTGCCCTCTCTGGGCCCGAGCTCTTTTACGATGGACTGAGGCAAAGTAGAAACTTGTCCCGAGGTCTGACGAATCAAAAGTAGAAATTCTTTTTAGAAATCATGGACACCACATCCTCCAGGCTAAAGAGGAAAGGGACCATCTGACTTATCAGTCCACAGTTCAAAAGCCAGCATCTGTGATTGTATGAGGGTGCATTAGTGCACATGACATGGGTAGTTTGTACATCTGGGAAGGCATCATTAATGCTGAATGATATATACACATTTCAGAGCAATATGCTACCATCCAGTCAAAATATTTTTCATGGAAGGCCTTCCTTCTTTCAACAAGATGGTGCCAAACCGCTTTCTGCACATATTAAAACTGCATGGCAGTCCAGACCTGTCTCCCATTTAAAATATTTAGTGCATTATGAAGTGCAAAATACAGCAAAGGAGACCACGAACTGTTGAGCAACTGAAATTGTATATCAGGCAAGAATGGGACATTTCTCTTTCAGAACTACAGCAATTGGTCTCCTCTGTTCCCAAACGTTTCCAGAGTGTTGTTAAAAGTAGCGGTGATACAACACAGTGGTAAACATGCCCTTGTGCCAACTTTTTTGAAACATGTTGCTGACATCAAATTCAAAATGAGCATATATTTTTCAAAAAACAATAAAATTTCTCAGTTTCAACATTTGATATGTTGTCTTTGTACTATTTTGAATGAAATATAGGATTTCCATTATTTGCAAATCATCACATCGTTTTTATTTACAGTTTACATAGTGTCCCAACTTTTTTTGGAATTGGGGTTGTATAAAAGAGTAGAGATTGTTGTTGCATACAGGGAGTGACTAGCATATGACATATTTCTGCAGTTCCTTTACTGTTACTATAAGTTTCTCAGCAACCACTTTGATAGGTTTTATTGTGGTCATTTTATCTATTGAAAGGACATCTTGTTCTTGGTGATGTCAGTATGGTGCTGCTTTTTCTACTTTTGTTGATGGCGGCCTTCAGTGTTTTGGAATGTTTTGGAAATTCTTTGGTATCCCTCTCCTGATCGATACCTTTCAACAAAGATATCCCATACATTCTTTGTTAGCTCTTTGTGGACCATGGCTTCAGCAGTTGGATGAAACCAAGAAGATGTAAAGAAAATCCTATAGAAACAGCTGATCATTATTTGGGGTTAATCATAATCATTTAATTGAAGGCAAGTATATTATGCTTTCTTTTGAACATGAGTTTGAGTGTAATTGGTTAATTCTGAGCAACGTCATGCACAATTTTATACAAGTTATAGGAAGACCACAATCATTATATTGTGGCATATGAGCTGATGCTTTTTTGAGCATGATGTAGGTGTTGTTATAATAGTAAATTAAATCAGAATGTGAGATTACATTTTTTATTTTTTGATGGTTTCAAACACATTAAGAAGGCAAGAAATTCCACTAATTACCTTTTGACGAAGCACACCTGTTAACTGAAAAGCATTGCAGGTGATTACCTCATGAAGCTGGTTAAGATAATGCCAGGAGTGTGCAAAGTGTCATCAAGGTAAACGCTGGCTACTTTGAATAATCTAAAAGATGAAACATATTTTGTTTTTTAAACACTTTGTTGACTGCATAATTCCATACATGTTCCAGATGTTATTTCATAGTGTCGATGTCCTCGGTATTGCTCTATAATGTAGAAAATCATAAAAATACAGGAAAACCTATGAATGATTAGATGTGTGCAACGTTTTGACTAGTACTGTATCTTTTGTGTGAGATACAGACAACTCCTCTTTCCTCTTCCCAGCACTTTTCAAAACAAAGTTATGCCTGTGATTATATTCTGAGGTTTGTGTGGCCTGAGCGGACTTCATGTGCAAACCCATAATCACTTTACCCTGCATAGTCAACTTTAAATAGAAATGGATGATTGAAGGAAATGGCAAGTGGAATTATTTTTACCTTAATGCCTTGATAGTAGTGCAGCTTCTGCATTTCAGTCATGTGGTTGTAAGTATCCTTTGAATGGTTTGTGACCTTTTGGCCATTTTAAAAGGTGAATCAGAATCAGTCTGCATTAATCCATGTAAGTTTATATCAGCTTTGAGTCAGCTCCTTCAGACCCCTTATGTGAGAAATCATCCATACAATAATTCTTACATTTTTCTTGATACCAGCAGACACTCTTATGGGTTTGAGTAAAGGGAAAAGTGTGAGTTGTGAATGGTGTGTCTTTTTCTTGTGCTTCACTGCTACCATAATTTTACAATGTTTAGAGTTCAATACTTAGTATTCTGTATCCCACATACGGTATGCATTTGAACATTTCCAGTCTGCGTCAGGCACAGAAACAATGACAGCCAATAAAGCGCTCTCTCTCTCTCTCTCTCACACACACACACTCTTTTCAGCTTAATAGTTATCGTTGTGGTTTTGAATTGAGACACTTTCACATTCACAGGGGTACACACACATGCTGCTCTGCAAATTGTGACTTCTCTCACCTCCTATCATCACTGAAAAAGAGGAAACAAACACACACATTCATCAGCCTTACACAAATGCGGGTGTGATCCCTTTTGCCACTCATCTCCCCTGGCCTTGCTTTTCTTTCACAAACAGATGCTTGACCATGCCCCTGCCACCACATAGGCAAACTGAAAGAATAATGTACTATAGAGAAGTAAACTGTAGGTGCTAAAAAAAGGCAATTGGACTTGCTTGAAATCCTTGAAGACGTTTCACTTCTCATCTGAAAGGCTTCTTCAGTTTGTTTGTTTGTTTGTTTTAGCACCTACGGTTTATGATGACCAGGATGACTGAGAACCTTCACAGGCTATAGAGAAGTCTTTTTTCAGTTGCTAAAGATCAGGAACAAGCTCATGGAAGCATACCTAAACTAGGCAAAAATACTGACATTCCCGTGCACACCCTGAAAAGAATATACATTTTATTTTTGGATGACAGTAAATGGATTTGATCTACAAAGATACATTAATGTTTGTGTACACTGTGATTATATTTCCTCCCTGTGCAGAAAACAGGTAATCTATTTGTCCCCGCCACAGTAATAAAAAGAAGTTACTGTGCTTGATAGCAAAGAAATAGCAAAGAGGTTTTTCATACAGTATAATCCTCCATGCTTATTGATACAGCTTTATACTTTCAATTTTAATATTTTAGAAGAACACAAACTATTTACTGCAGTTACCGCGAACTACTCCTTTTGGCTATTCCTGATTAGGAGTTGCCACAGCGGATCTTTCGTCTCCATTTCTCCCTGTCCTCCACATCCTTCTCTATCACACCTGCCACTTTCATGTCCTCTCTCACCACATCCATGTATCTCCTCTTTGTAGGGTATTAGGCAGAAAAAGAAATTTACCAGTCAAAAATAATATTTTATATAATCCTGATAAGCGCCGCAGGTGCGAAGACGAGCGCCGCAGGCGCGAAGTCCCTCTAGGGGGGTCTGGGGGCATGCCCCCCCAGAAAATTTTTGAAATTTAGACTTCATTTCCTGCATTCTAGGACATTTTCAGGGTGAAATGGCGTGTAATTTTTGATCGGAAATATTGCATATTTTTACTTTGTATTTTTTTCAGTTTCACTCCTGAATGTATCAGATGTATGTATGGTGTCTGATTTGGTAACAAAAGTGAAAAGAAAATAAACAACAATGAATTGTATATAATCTTTTGATCTAGTTACAGTATTTAATAAAAAAAAAAAAACCCAACAGTATTCTATTTTACCATACCCCAATGAAACCCCCTTGTTAATCAATGTATCACACATACCTTTTCTGTCTTTTTGTGGAAAAACGAATCAGTTTTTGTCACATTCAATTTGGGGCGTTTGTTGGGATTCATCTTGATCCAGAAGAGTGAGTCAGCAAAAAAAAATGCGGTTCTCCCGCCAAGAAAGAGGAAACTACAACGCAGGGTGTTTGGCAATTTTCGACCAATCAGAATTCGCGATTTATTCAGTCCGCATGTTACAAGATTCAGTGCGGGCCAAAATGGCGGAAACGATGAAATATTCTGATTTTTCATTTCAAGTTTTCAGTATTTTTCGTATTAAACTGTGTTTCTTACGATTTGTAAATGATGGCGGAACCACACACGGACTGGCCATCGGGAGTAGCGGGAGTTTTCCCAGTGGGCCGGTGGTTCAGTGTGGGCCAGCGGAGAAAAAAAAAAAAAAAAAACAGTTGCGCGCTGGCCTTTAATATGATAAGCAATGTTAACAGTTTCTTTAACAAACTGTTAACATTGCTTATCATATTAAAGGCCAGCGCGCAACTGTAATAAGCAATGTTAACAGTTTGTTAAAGAAACTGTTAACATTGCTTATCATATTAAAGGCCAGCGCGCAACTGTTTTTTTTTTTTTTTCTCCGCCGGCCCACGCTGAACCACCAGCCCACCGGGAAAACTCCCGCTACTCCCGATGGCCAGTCCGTGTGTGGGCGGAACATAACTGGATTTATCGGATGACATGTGGGAGTATTCATGTGCGAAAATTTTCGGCATTATCGTCCGTTTCAGTATCCGTCTGTGTGTATACTTGCCCGTTGAAATCGGCAATCGCCCGTCAAATTTACGGGTGGACGGGTCTCTGCCTAATACCTTACCTCTTTGGCCTTCCTCGTTTTCGTGTGCCTGGCAGCTCCATCTTCAACATTCTCCTTTCAACATGCTCTGCATCTCTTCTCAGGATGTGCCCATACCATCTCAGTCTCATCTCTCTTAGCTTAATTCCCAAGCTCTCCACATGTGCTGTCCCTCTGATGTGCTCGTTCCTTATCCTGTCCACCCTTGTCACTCCCATCGCAAACCTTAACATCCTTAACTCCACCACCTCCAACTTTGCCTCCTGTCTGTTCGTTAAGGGTACGGTCTCCAATCCATACATCACAGCTGGTCTCACTACTGTCTTATACATCTTACCTTTCACTTTTGCTGGGACTTTCGTATCACAAATTATTCCGAAATCCTTCTCCAACTGCTCCACCCTGCCTGCACTCGCTTCCTCACCTCAATATCGCAGCCCATATTTTCCTGCACAGTTGACCCCAGGTATTTGAATTCACCAGCTTTCTTTACGTCTACTCCTTGCATCTTCACTACACTCTCATCCCCATTCTCACTAATGCACATGTATTCTGTTTTGCTGCTGCTCACCTTCATTCCTCTTCGTTTCAATGCATACCTCCATCTCTCCAAGCCCAACTCAACCTCCTTTCTACTTTCACCACATATCACAATATCATCCGCAAACATCATGTTCCATGGTGACTCTTGCCTCACTTCATCCGTCAAGCTATCCATCACTATGGCAAACAAGAAAAGACTCAAAGCAGATCCTTGATGAAGTCCCACCTTCACCTTGAACCATTCAGTCGTTCCAACTGCACACCTCACTGCTATTTCACTGTTCTCATACATATCTTGCACCACTCATACTTCTCATTCACGCCACACTTTCTCATACAATACCATAACTCATCTCTCGGCACTCTATCGTATGCCTTCTACAGGTCTACAAACACACAATGTAGCTTTCTCTGGCCTTCCTTGTACTTCTCCATTAACATTCTTAAAGCAAAAATTGCATCCGACATGCTCTTCCTTGGCATAAACCCGTACTGCTGTTCACAGATTGCTACCTCTCTTCTCAATCTCACCTCCAATACCCTTTCCCATAACCTCATGGTGTGGCTCATCAATTTTATTCCTCTGTAATTACTGCAGCTCTGTACATCTCCCTTATTCTTGTATGTTGGACTAGCGCACACTTTCTCCATTCATTCGGCATTTTCTCATTCTCTAGGATCTTATTAAACAATCTTTGTTAGGAACTCCACAGCCATCTCACCCAAACATCTCCAAGCCTCAATCGGGATACCATCTGGTCTGACTGCTTTCCCAGTCTTCATTCTTTTCATGGCTGCCCTCACCTCATCCTTACTAACCAACTCTGCTTCCTGATTTGCTGTCTCCAATGAATCTGACCTTTTCTCTCTTGGATTCTCCTCATTTAATAAATCCTCACAGTACTCTTTCCACCTTCTTAATACACTCTCTTTGTTTGTCAGCACATTTCCATTTACATCTTTCATCACTCTTACCTGCTGTACATCCCTCACTTCCCTGTTTCTCTGCCTAGCTAGTCTGTACAGGTCTTTCTCTCCTTCTTTGGTCTCCAGTCTTTCATACAACTCCTGGTATGCATCTGCTTTTGCCTTTGCTACCGCTCTTTTTGCTTTCGGTCTTGTCTCTCTGTATAACCGCCTGCTTTCCTCATCTCTCTGATCGTCCCAATTCTTCTTTGCCTAGCCTCTTCTGTTTTATAATTTCCTGCATTTCTTTGTTCCACCACCATGTCTCCTTGTCTTCCTTCCTGATGACCACCCTAGCACCTTCCATGCTGCGTCTCTTACTAGTATAGCAGTAGTATCCCAATCTTCTGGCAGACTTCCGTTACCACTCAATGCTTGTCTCATTTCTTCCCTAAACTCCTTTTGATGTTCAACCTCTTTTAGTTTCCACCACTTAATCTTCGGCTCCACTATTTCATGCTTCCTCTTTCACTTTCAAGCTCATCCTGCACACGACCACTCGATGTTGTCTAGCTACACTCTCCCCTGACATCACTTAACAGTCTCCAATCTCCTTCAGGTTACCCCTTTTGCAGAGTATGTAGTCCACCTGTGTTCCTCCACTCTTAAACGTCACCCTGTGCTGCTCTTTCTTCTCGGAGTATGTATTGACTATTGCCAAATTCATCCTCTTTGAAAAATCAACACCCATTTTCCCTTCCACATTTCTCTCTCTTACACCATGTCTGCGCATCACGTCCTCATCTCCTCTGTTTACCTCGCCAACATGTCCATTGAACTCTGCTCCTATCAGCACGCACTCCTCCCTCGGTATACTTTCTACCACTTCATCCATCTTTTCCCAGAAAAATTCTTTCTCTTGACGCAACCCTCTCCATTTATCCGGGCTTGGGACCGGCACCAAGAGTACACTTATGCACCCCCAGTGGCTGGATTTGCAGTTACCGCTAACTCAAGGGTCCAAAAAACTAGAAGAGTTTTTTATTTTTGCTAGGATTTTTAAAATTAAAATTTTAAAGAATAAAATAGTAAAATATTCTTCTTGCCCTAAAATCTAAACGTTGAGCAAACAAATAAAAACATAGAATATGACAGAACATGTAGTACACACCGGATATTTATGTAATTTGAATTTGTGTTGCCAAGACCACCTAAACTGAGACCGTCATGACCAAGACCAAATTGTATCGAGACCAAGACAAGACCAATACTTTGAGGAGTTGATAAATATATTACGTTCATTATGTCTTCTTCTTAAATCAAAATAATTAGTTTTCTTTTGTTTCAGACATGTAAAAGCTTTTTACCTTTACCTGACATGTTTCGACTGTGTAACTTCCGTCTTCATCAGAGGGTCACCCGGATGTTGGTGTGTGACGTGCCTTTATAATCAGCTGATGTTACGGAGGTATATACAGGCAGAAGGAGGGGTTTGCGATGGGGGACCCACTCTCCGCCATAATGTGCGGCTTCTTCATGGAACACCTTGAAAGAGAGGCTATTACATCTGCCCCAGAAGAATACAGGCCCACATTATGGAGGAGGTATGTAGATGACATCCTGGAGAAAGGAAAAGTCGGACGCACCCAACAATTGACAGATCACCTCAACTCTATAGACGACACCGGCAACATAAAATTCACGCACGAAGAGGAAACAGAAAAATCAATAGCGTTTTTGGACATAAAAATTCATCATACAGACGACGGAGACATCAAAATAACAATCTACAGAAAACCGACACACACTGATCAATATCTGCTCTGGACGTCCGAACACCCCATCGCACACAAACTGTCAGTTGTCAGAACACTCTACGAACGTGCATCAATCATAACCGACCCCACAGAACGCGCAACAGAAGAACAACACATACGGCAAGCTCTGATCACATGTCAATATCCACCATGGGCCATACACAAAGGCGCACAACAAGTGAAAACAAAAGAAAAGACGCAGGAAAAAGGAAGAAAACAGACAACCCAAAAACAGGAAAGTAAAGCAGTAGTAACTCTACTGTATGTCAGAGGAGTTACAGAACAAATCCAAAGAGCCATGAAAAAACAAAACATACAAACACCCGTGAAACCACACACCAAACTACAACAGCTACTATTTCACCCTAAGGACAAAATCGACCAACACAGTAAATGTAATGTCATATATGAAATACCATGCCTGTCATGCAATAAAACCTACACTGGGGAGACAGGAAGGAGCTTTAGCACACGAAAAAAGGAACATAAAAAGGAATGTGAAAAAGAAACAGAACAGAGACAAACGAGCAATAAAAGAAAAAGCTATGCAAGAGAACCTGAAATCAGCAATAACGGACCACTGCAGAAGGGAAAATCATATAATGGACTGGGACAATGCTCAGATCATACAGCAAGAGAACAACAGATACCACCGTTGGATTAAGGAGTCAATAGAAATCAGAACGCGTAGCCCAAGAACAATAAACAGGGATGAGGGGGCATACATGCTCTCCCACACCTGGAGCGCCATCCTGAGGGGGCAATACTGACAGCGGGAGGCGTGACCGACCTGTCAATATTGACAGGGAGGTCACACCTCCGTAACATCAGCTGATTATAAAGGCACGTCACACACCAACATCCGGGTGACCCTCTGATGAAGACGGAAGTTACACCATCGAAACATGTCAGGTAAAGGTAAAAAGCTTTTACATGTCTGAAACAAAAGAAAACTAATTATTTTGATTTGAGGAGTTGAGATCAAGTCAAGACCAGGACCAGACCATTGTGTGTGAAGGGGTGGGGGAGGGGTGACAGCTGTTAACAGGAAGAAAAATTTCAAATGAGCAATGAGGCCAAGTTTACATTAGACCGTATCTGTCTCGTTTTCTTCGCGGATGCACTGTCCGTTTACATTAAAACGCCGGGAAACGGGAATCCGCCAGGGTCCACGTATTCAATCTAGATCGTGTCTGGTCCGGTGCTGTGTAAACATTGAGAATACGCGGATACGCTGTGCTGAGCTCTAGCTGGCGTCGTCATTGGACAACGTCACTGTGACATCCACCTTCCTGATTCGCTGGCGTTGGTCATGTGACGCGACTGCTGAAAAACGGCGCGGACTTCCGCCTTGTATCACCTTTCATTAAAGAGTATAAAAGTATGAAAATACTGCAAATACTGATGCAAATACTGCCCATTGTGTAGTTATGATTGTCTTTAGGCTTGCTATCCTTCCACTTGCAAGTGGTAAGTGATATGCGCTGGGATCACACACACAGCGGCTCAGTCCCGAATTACTGCTTGTGCACTTCACTCGCGCGCTCTGTGAGCTGCGCAGGGCCGGAGTGCGCACCCTCCAGAGGGCACTCGCTGTTCAGGGCGGAGTGATTTGGAGCACAGGATGCCTGCGGAGCTGAGCGTATCCGTGTATTGGTGTTGCTGTGTGCACGCGAATCGTGTATTGGTGTTGCTGTGTGCACACTAATCGTTTTAAAAACGTTAATCTGATGATCCGCTGATACGGTCTAATGTAAACCCCACCTGAGTCAGGTTACTGTTCCCATTTGAAGCAGGAAATTTTACACCCAATCACAGTAATGAAGTTAACAAATAAATCAGACAAGGCAGTGAAATCCCTGCAGTTGGGGTCTTAACCAGTATTGAGAGAAAATCCCGAGTCCTCTGAGACCGAGACAAGACCGAATCAAAATGTGGTCGATTCTGAGACAAAACTGAGACCTTCAAAAAGCAGTCTTGAGGCTGGTCTCAAGTACTACAACACTAATTTGGACTGCCCAAACAAACCTCTTCAGTTTTCATCAATGTTGTCTAATTCTCAAACTTACTAATGCAACCAACAGACCAAGTGTGAGTTAGTGTTGAAACATTATGCATAAAACACGAGGCATAAAATGGTTTCTGTTGTCTCAAATGGGATTGTCTGGGCTTTTGAATTTCGTTAACACTTTTGTAGGCTTAATTTTACAAAATGTTGCTGCCCTGTATAAATATGGTATTAGAAATGCATCAAGAGAAATGGTACAAAATTAGAACAAATTCTTATAAAAATCTATTGGTTTGTTTAAAAAAAAATCCATTGGTTTGTGGCCAGTGGCCTGTCTTTAGTGTGAATCACATTAAGCAGAAGATGTATTGTACATATTCATGTACTTTGGCTCAATATGCATTCGTTTTGGCTCAGTGTTAGAAATGAGCATTTTATCATTGGTACATTAACAGAATGCGATTACAGCTAGTAAGTAGAGTTAGCGAACTAGTTTGAGAATAACCATAAAATCTATGATTTTAAATTAAGTACATCTTATTTATCTGAACATTCTTTGGCTGTGGTTTGTTGTTTTTCCTTGATCTAGTTGGCCATCAGTCCAGAATGCATTGGAAGAGATACAGCCCTTGACCTATACCCTCTCCCCCTTCCCAAAGCAAAGTAAAGCCTGGTACAGTACTTTCCTGTCCCAGAGAGAGAGAGAGAGGGAGCAGAGACAAGAAGAGGGCACTTAAGTGGGCTCACACACTGACTGCTGTGGCCATGACAATCTATGCTGTCCCTGTGCAGTTTGCTTGCTCTCTCTTCTCCTCACTCACTCACACTTTCTCCCTGTCATGGCTCATAAAAATCAAATGATGCTATGATGCTTACTCTGAAAAATGTTATTCCAAGATGTGAGCATACACACAAAGCGCACAGACAAATTCACATCCAGCACAAAAACACGTTGCTATATTCATAAATAGAGTACACATTCTGCACTTCTGGCTCTCTGTCAAAATTTTATTGCCATAAAATCTATAGAAATCCAAATGTAAATCTAGCTTTAGAAATATTGAAGGTAGTGTCTCCTTTCACAGACTCTCCATCTTAAATGTATGATGGAAATTAGAGAGGTTGCTCTGGCTCCTTTGCAGTTTGCTTTCTCTGCTTGTTGCCTTTTGTGTTCTCACTTTTCCCCCTTCTCTGTGATTTTATCTCAAATAGCCTAAATTCTCTGTCTGGCTGTCTGAGTTTTTCCAAGCAATTACTACACTGTGGCTGTGCCTCTGATTTTTAAAACTTGCACAGCTTTGAAATCTTCTCCCTGTGATTTGTTTAACATTATTGTTCTCTCTCTTTCACTGTCAGATGGATGTTTTCTGCTCAGGCCCATAACATTTTCTTGCCATGGCAACCTACCTCAACACACTCAATAATATGATATTGGCATGATGATATTGTTCAGCAAAACAATGAACAAATTTAGGTTACGTCACTCATACAGTTGATGTGTGGCAGTGATTCTGGCTGTACGTAGCATTATAAAGGGCAGGAAATCAGGCAATGAGTAGTTAAATATACTAAAAATCCTGAAATTGTAAATTTAATTTGCTCTGATTGATTCACTGTTTGAAAATGTTAACTAAATATTAGTGTTAATTAACAGGTTGGTGATGCAGTTGCAATGTTTTTGTGTCATTATCAGGAGAATGCATGTTTGAATCCTGTCAGTGCCAAGCATGGCCTTTGTCACTGTGTCCACTGTCCCCTTTTTCTTCTTGTTCTATTTTTCTTTTTGTGGATTTTTAGGGAAACATTTGTGACTTACATTACACTACAGGCATTTCGCAAATGCTCTTATCTAGAGCAATGTACAACAAGACCCTGACATACCCACAGCAGTGGGCAGCCCAGGGAGCACTTGTGGGTTAGGCACCTTGCTCAAGGGCACTTCAGCATTCTTGCTGGTCCAGGGAATCAAACCAGTGACCTTTTGGTCCCAAATCTGCTTCTCTAACCTTTAGGCCATGGCTTCAAAAGTTGATAACCAAAGTAAACACAAGTGAGAATCAGTATTAAATTTCCTGAGAAACCTTGAAGCAAGAGAATTTTTCCTCTGGGATTGTAGGACTATACTAAATAATTTAAGTGATCAACAAGCAAAGACCAACAACTTGGGCTCATGGGATTGTAAAAAAAAACCTTGCAAGGAACTGAATCATCTGAATGAACAATGGACTTCATTCATCAATATTTGAGTAAAGTTGTGTGTGAATGTTTGTATAAGCCAAACTGAGCTAGAAATTTATGCTGGATTTACAAAAGTTTTGTAAAGGCTGATTTTCTTCATATTCTCATGTGTAAGTAGATAAATGGCAATTGCCCCAGAATTATCAGGCATGGGCATGCCACAGCTTATTTGTGTTTGTTGGCACCCACGTTTTGACGAGTGAATATGCCGACTGGTTATTAGTCGAAGTGCCTAATAATCTGTAAAGTTTACTTTAAGATCAGTATGTGGGACTGTGAGCAGACAACATGAGTATCTGTAATACTGTTCAACTTGAAACCAAATATGGCAAACAGGACCAGCTCTACATTTTCTCACTTTTAAGTGAAATATATTATCATGGAAAGGATTACAAAGCCATTTCAAGGCTCTGGGATACCAGTGAACCACAGTGAGAGCCATTATGCCCAAATGGAGCGAACTTGAAACAGTGGTGAATCTTCCCAGAAGTTGACAGCATACCCAGATTTCCCCAATAGCACAGTGACCACTCATCCAGGAAGTCACAAAAGAACCCTGTCTTCAGTCTAAGGAACTGCAGGCCTTGCTCACCTCAGATAAAAGTAGACAGCTTTTCGATTTCATAAAATCATTGAAATTTAGTTCCCTCTGAAATTTGGTCATTGTTATATACGTTTATTTCGGTAATATCTTAAAAAAAAAACCATGTCATTCTGTGGCTGGGAAGTCATTTAATTTGAGGGGATTCCCGAGCAAATAATGTGCATGAAATCGCTTGCTTTGCACAGTCAAGCAGACAGAGCAAGTCAGTGTGCACATGTGCAAGTTTACCTTTCAACGACACCATCTTCTCCTCCTCTTGGATTTTACGGCAGCTGGCATCCATTGTTGCGTTACTGCCATCTACAAGTTTACCTTTGATTGTGCACTGACAGTTACATCATTCTGTCACTAAACGAACAACTGATCACACCAAGGCGCTCGCTGACCACTGATATTTTTTAAGTTTGGTCCTGTGTTTTCCTTTCCTTCGCAACATAACGTCTTTTCTTCTCGCTTTCCGTTACTGTAGTTGGTCTTCCACATTTCATTCGCGTCCTCCATTTTCCTTTCCTGTTTCAAATTTGTATCCCACAATGCCTTGCACAAATGGAGAAAGCCCACCATGTGATCAAATCAAGTCAACTTTATTGTCAAATATGCTATACATGCTCGACATACAGCACAGATGAAATTTCAGTCCTCTCTGACCCACGGTGCAAACAGGCAATACAATAAATAAAAATAGAATAATTGAAAAAAAACCCAAACAACAATATAAACAGTATAAACACTCTAGATAAGAACTAGACATAGACTAAACACTCAGACAAACAATATAAACAGTATAAATAAACAGTATAAACACTAGATAAAACAAGACATAGACTAAACACTCAGACAATATGCATGATGCATGACGAATTGTGTCATGGTGAAGCAAGAAATAATAGCAGAGAATTTAGGACCACATGGCCCTCATCTCATCTCATCATCTCTAGCCACTTTATCCTGTCCTACAGGGTCGCAGGCAAGCTGGAGCCTATCCCAGCTGACTACGGGCGAAAGGCGGGGTACACCCTGGACAAGTCGCCAAGTCATCACAGGGCTGACACATAGATACAGACAACCATTCACACTCACATTCACACCTATGGTCAATTTAGAGTCACCAGTTAACCTAACCTGCATGTCTTTGGACTGTGGGGGGGAAACCGGAGCACCCGGAGGAAACCCACGTGGACACGGGGAGAACATGCAAACTCCGCACAGAAAGGCCGTCGCTGGCCACGGGGCTCGAACCTGGACCTTCTTGCTGTGAAGCGACAGCGCTAACCACTACACCACCGTGCCACCTCCACGTGGCCCTAAATTCATTAATTGTTCTATTAGGGGAAAAAAATTGGAAGTCTGTGATTCGAATTCAGTAGCTTTCGGTCCACTAAACAAAAATAATTGGGTGTCGGGAAAATTCTTTTTATGACCTAAACCTGAAAAATCTGAAAGTCAGTCGACCTATAAGTTTAGTGTTCATGAGTGCATCATTAGAAAGAGACTGGGCAAAAATGGTATATAATTAGGTGACATAAAGATAAAATCTTTGTGCCAAAAAACACCTTGATGACCCCCAAGTCTTTGGGGCTAATGTTCTGTGGACAGATAAGTCAATAGTGGAATATTTTTGAAAACATGGGACCTGTTAAATTGGGCATAAAACTAACACAATAAGACCATACCAACAGCCAAATATGGTGGTGGTAGTGTGATGTGGGATGCTTTGCTCCTTTAGGGTCTAGATCACTTGCTATAATTGAGGAAATCATGAATTCTGCTGGGGCGGCACGATGGTGTAGTGGTTAGCGCTGTCGCCTCACAGCAAGAAGGTCTGGGTTCGAGCCCCGTGGCCGGCGAGGGCCTTTCTGTGCAGAGTTTGCATGTTCTCCCCGTGTCTGCGTGGGTTTCCTCCGGGTGCTCCGGTTTCCCCCCACAGTCCAAAGACATGCAGGTTAGGTTAACTGGTGACTCTAAATTGACCATAGGTGTGAGTGTGAATGGTTGTCTGTGTCTATGTGTCAGCCCTGTGATGACCTGGCGACTTGTCCAGCGTGTAACCCGCCTTTCGCCCGTAGTCAGCTGGTATAGGCTCCAGCTTGCCTGCGACTCTGTAGAACAGGATAAAGCGGCTAAAGATAATGAGATGAGATGAATTCTGCTCTGTACCAGAAATTACTGAAGGAGAGTGTCTAGTCATCAGCCCAAGATCTGAAACTCGGTCACAGTTGGGGTACACAAGAAGACGGTAATCCAAAACACAAGATCAAGTTCACTGATGAATGGCTTAAAAGAAACAAAATTAAGGTGTTGGAAGGATCTCCAACACCTTAATCATCATCAATGAACTTTTGATTGATGCTGTGGCAGGACCTTAAATGGGCAATTCATGCATAAAAGTCCTCCACTGTGGCTGAATGAAAGCAGTTTTGCAAAGGAGAGTGAGTAAAAATTCCTCCACAGTAATGTGAGAGACTGATCTCCAGTTATCGCAAGTGTTTGGTTGCAGTTCATGCTGCTAAAGGTGGCACAACCAGTTATTAAGTTTCGGGGAGTAATTACTGTAGTAGTCAGAGTGGGTGGGTGGAGCACAGAAGGATGGCAGGCCAGAACTGAGTTCCAAAAAACTCTTTTTATTTGCACTTTTCAGTACTCACATACACTCTCCCCAGCCACACACATGCGCACACACAAGTCATCTAGTGTGGGAGAGCTCTACTCTCGCTCTCTCCTTAAAGGATATGGGACATGAAACATAAATGCACGCTATATCAGTTTCTTTCCATTAAAAATATGAATTAATTGCATCAACAAATACAAAATCATCTATTAAATTCAGCAAAATCGTTATATTTCTGATGATTATATAGGATTTCTGCTCGACTTCCGATATGCATTTTTTGCAACCGGAAGAGCCGCTGTCACGTGATCATACGTCACAAAAACTTTCGGGCACAGCACAAGCGGGTAGATGAATGGAGAAGTGGATGACAAGAAAATTGTTTTTATAGTCTTTTAAGTACATTGGACATCATACATTGGACATCATGGTGTATTGTGCTGCTTATGGTTGCAATAATTCCAATGGGAAATGCCCTGGAGTAAGTTTTTTTGCATTCCCCAAGGACCTGAAGCTGAGGAAAGTGTGGGCTCACCTGCGCATGCGCAGTAGGCTTCGCGCATGCGCAGTAGGCTTGGTAGGACAAATCCAAGAGGTAGGATAACTTTACAGAACACCTGTTGAAAAAACTTTGCACCTACTGTTTCCCACAAACTGTGTTCGGACCATTTCACTGAGGATTCTTTCAACATTAATACTCAGGTACTGAGCGATATTAATTCATGAAACATGAAACAGGAAGTATAAGGATGAGGAAAAAAAAACAGTTTAAATCGGGAAGCTGCGCACATTTGTGCCAGGCTGCACAAATGTGCGCAGCTTCCCGATTTAAACTGTTTTTTTCTCATCCTTCATGTTTCATGTTTCATGAATTAATATTGCTATATATATATATATATATATATATATATATATATATATATATTTTTTTTAAATTGGATCTGCGTGATTCAGCCGTGAAAAAGGCGGCATCCACCGAAAGGCGTGCTGTTTGCGTCCCTGCACGGAGGCCAGGGGACAGGGCAGGAATATTTTTGTTGATATGAGTGATCCGGTGCGATTTCGCGACCCCCCTGTTGAAGACCTCTGCGCTAAGCGTCTGAAAGCCGAGGTAAGGATTAGTATTATAATTTTGGGTGTATCAATTATTGATTATCATAATTCTGACTCGTTTCGCCATTTTGAATGTTTTCATCTCGGACTCTGGAAGCATTGTATCTCAATCAATCTCGAAAAATATCAGCAAAAAAAAAACTAGCTTGCAACGGACTTTAGCTAGATCTATGATGAACTTTCAATGTATGATACAAAAATAATACTTCTTTCAACAGATCATTAGCCTTTGAGCAGAATTGTTTTTAACTTACCAGGAAGTGCTATCGAGCCGACCACTTTCAGTTTCATGAGGGCTGAATGAACACTCACTCTCAGAATCATCTGACCCGTCAGAGTAAAGACAAGATCCATGTTCATGTGAAGTTCCAGCTATCGGTTTGAATTGATAGGGTCTAACTTCACATCTCTGTGAAACATCGGGAATATCACTGTCGATGGTGTCCATTTCGGTAACCTGTTTACATTAGATTCCCAAGCGCTGGCTCCTTGGAAAGTTTTTGTTACGTCACGGGTCATGTGACCACCTAGCTCATTAACGAATCCTTGTTTTACGCTGATGTATAAAAAAACTTGAATAATGTGATGATTTTCACATTTTTGACGCCCTGCAGTGATTTAGATGGCATTTCTTATGTCCTTTATACATAATTATGCCCAGGTAAAAATCCATGTCCCATATCCTTTAAACAGGGCGCGGTCACTGGGGAAGACACACAAACACACGTTAATTAACCTCAGGTGCAGTGATTCTGCCACTTACCTTCCCTGACTCTGCTCTCCGGTCACAGACTGACGCTTGACCACGCCCCCGCTGCCACATACCCCCACCGCCCAACTCAGGCCGGGCGGCCGTCTGGCCCGCAGCCGACTCCCCCCCCCCCCCCCCCCCCCCGGAGGGGGAGAGAGTCTGCCACGACCATCTGCGCCCCCGGCCTGTGGATCACCTTGAAGTTAAAGGGTTGGAGTGCCAGATACCAACAGGTGATCCGCGCGTTGGCATCCTTCATGCAGTGGAGCCACTGGAGGGGCGCGTGGTCCGAACAGAGGGTGAAAGGGCGTCCCAGCAAGTAGTAACGGAGGGCAAGGACCGCCCACTTGATTGCCAGGCACTCCTTCTCAATAGTGCTGTAGCGCCCCTCACGCACCGACAGCTTCCTACTGATATACAGGACCGGGCGGTCCTCCCCCTCCACTTCCTGGGACAGAACAGCCCCCAGCCCTCTGTCCGACACATCCGTCTGCAAAATAAAGGGGAGAGAAAAGTCAGGGGAGTGTAACAGTGGCCCCCCACACAGTGCAGCCTTTACCTCAGAAAAAGCCCGCTGGCATTGCTCCGTCCACTGGACCGGATCTGGTGCCCCCTTTTTAGTCAGATCAGTCAGCGGGCTGGTGACGTCTGAATAATTAGGTATGAACCTACGATAATAGCCAGCCAGCCCCAGGAACTGTCTCACCCCCTTTTTGGTCTTGGGCCTCGGGCAGGCCGCAATTGCTGCTGTCTTGTTTGGGGATGCACCTGCCCGTTGCCCAAGCGGAAGCCCAGATACCGTACTTCCACCCACCCAATCACACACTTCTTTGGGTTGGCTGTGAGACCCGCTCGCCTCAGCGACCTAAGGACGGCCCTCAGGTGTTGTAGGTGCCACGGCCAGTCATTACTATAAATAATGATGTCGTTGAGGTATGCTGCCGCATAGGTGGCGTGGGGGCGGAGGACCCTATCCATCAGCCGCTGAAACGTAGCAGGTGCCCCAAGCAGCCCAAAAGGAAGTGTGACAAACTGGTGTAAGCCAAACAGTGTGGAAAAGGCTGTTTTTTCTCGGGATAATGGAGACAAGGGGATCTGCCAATAACCCTTTGCCAAATCCAGTGTCGAGTAAAAGCGAGCCGTGCCTAGTCGATCGAGCAACTCATCAATACAAGGCATTGGGTTGGGTACGCATCGAATTTAGACACCGTGTTGACTTTTCTATAGTCTACACAGAACCGGACCGACCCATCGGCCTTGGGTACCAAAACCACTGGGCTGCTCCAGTCACTGTGGGACTCCTCGATGATGCACATTTCGAGCATGGCCTCGAGTTCTTCCCGAACCACGTTTTTTCTTGTGTTCGGGTAGCCTGTAAGGGCGGCTATGCACTACCACCCCCGGGGGCGTCTCAATGTGGTGCTCTATGAGGTTGGTGTGGCCGGGCAGGGGCGAGAACACGTCCGAAAACTCGGTCTGCAACTGGGCAACCTCCACGAGTTGGGTCGGGGAGAGGTGGTCTCCACAGGGGACCGGAGAGGTACGTGATGCCAATGCTCCCTTTTGAACCTCCGGCCCCAGCTCCACCTTCTCCGGAACCACCGACACCAACGTCACGGGGACCTCCTCGTTCCAGAGTTTGAGCAGATTGAGGTGGTAAATCTGTAGCGCCCCACCCCTGTCCGTTCGCCTTACCTCATAGTCAACGTCCCCGACTCGCCGTGTGACCTCAAAGGGTCCTTGCCACTTGGCGATCAATTTGGAGCTCGATGTGGGCAACAGTACGAGTACTTTATCTCCTGGTGCGAACTCCCTAAGGTGCGTACCCTTGTCGTGCAGGCGGGTTTGTCGTTCTTGGGCCTGCCGCAAATTCTCCTGGGTTAGGTGTGTGTGTGTGTGGAGTTTTGCGCGCAGGTCAATAATGTATTGAATTTCATTTTTACTTGGTGAAGGTCCCTCCTCCCAATTTTCTCACAGCACATCTAGAATGCTGCGCGGCTTACGCACATATAACAATTCAAATGGGGAGAACCCCGTGGAGGCTTGGGGGACCTCTCGCACTGCAAATAACAAGGGTTCGAGCCATTTATCCCAATTACGTGTGTCCTCACTTACGAATTTTTTAATTATATTCTTGAGGGTGCGATTGAACCGTTCAACTAAACCGTCCATTTGTGGGTGATACATGCTGGTGCGGATCGGCTTAACACCCAACAACCCATACAGTTTGTTCAGTGTACGTGACATAAACAAGGTGCCTTGGTCAGTCAGAATCTCTTTCGGGATTCCAACTCGGGAGATGACGCGGAAGAGTGCTTCCGCAATACTGCGCGCTGAGATATTGCGAAGAGGCACCGCTTCCGGGTATCGCGTTGCATAGTCCACCAGAACTAAAATAAAGCGGTACCCTCGTGTTGACCAATCTAATGGCCCGATGAGATCCATCCCAATTCTTTCGAACGGGGTCTCGATTAATGGGAGAGGGCGCAAAGGCACTTTTGGAATGGCCGCTGGATTTACTAACTGGCATGCCATACACCACTTATGGACATCTCCGCGAATCCCTGGCCAACAGAACCGGGCCATTATTCGGGCTAGTGTTTTATCCTGCCCTAAGTGTCCAGCCATGGGATTAAAGTGAGCTGCCTGGAATACCAATTCCCGGCGGCTTTTTGGAATCAAGAGCTGCGTGATTTGTTCTTTAGTTTGAGTGTCCTGCGTCACTCGGTATAATCTATCCTTCATAATAGAAAAATAGGCGAAGGACGGGGTGGCGTTTTGCTGGAGCGTTTGACCATCGATTACTCTCACTTGGTCAAACGCATGCCGCAGAGTCTCGTCTCGCGACTGCTCTAACGGGAAATCCGCAAGGGATTCCCCGAGAGAGGGAGGAGGAGCCGGCGGCTCCTCACTCTGACACGGAGATGACATAGACGGCTCTGTGACAGCTGCTCCCACCAAAGCAACACCAGGACCTCCCCTTGTTGAAATACGGCAGGACCCACTCTTTACTAAATGACTCATTAATTCCCCGAATCCCAGCCAATCAGTCCCCAAAATTGAGTGGGTGAGGCGAGGATTAACCGCCGCCTTTACTCTAAATTTTTCCCCTCTGAAAAAAATGTGGACCAACACTAAAGGGTAGCTGTGAACATCCCCGTGCACACACAACACCTTCACCCCCTGTGCTCCCCCCAATGCCTCGTCTTGCACCAGGCTTTGGTGGATTGAGGTCTGATTACAGCCAGAGTCCACCAAAGCCTGATATGTATCCCCTTGGATACTCACCGGTATGCAATACGCTCCAGCCCGATCGAGGGCAGCTCCTGGCGCGTTGGGGATCCGTACCACCGCGCCCACCTCCTTTGCCGAGCATTGATGCTGGAGGTGGCCCGGCTCCCCGCAGTGCCAGCAAACCGGCCCGGGCTTTCTCTCTGCACCAGTACTCTGGGGCTCACTCACCTGAGGGGGGGAGAGATGGACACGGAAGTTGGAAACGGGAGGACACCATGGGTGCGGCAGACCGGCTGTGAGGGAGCCGGCCCCCGCCTCCGCGGTGGGGGAACGGGGCGAGGACGAGACACAGAAGGGGAGGGGGAGAGAGAGAGAGGAGAGAAGCGAAGAGGGGATCTGTGATCTTGCCGCGGGAACAGCCGCCAAATGATCCTCCGCCAACTTGATGGCCTGATCCAGCGACGCCGGGCGATGGCACTGGACCCACTCCACCGTTCCTTTGGGAAGTTGCGCGATTAACTGCTCCAGTGCCACCAGGTCGACAACTCCCTCGGCGTCGCGGTTGTCAGCCTTGGCTCTGTTGGGCCGTGGTGAGGACGTGGATCAGGTCTGCGAAAGGGGAGGACTCCATGGGGCTGTTCTCTTCTGTGCTTGGTCCCGTAGTCAGAGTGGGTGGGTGGAGTACAGAAGGACGGCAGGCCAGAACTGAGTTCCAAAAAACTCATTTTATTTGCACTTTTCAGTACTCACATACACTCTCCCAGCCACACACATACACACACAAGTCATCTGGTGTGGGAGAGCTCTCCTCTACTTTCACTCTCTCCTTAAATAGCGTGCGGTCACTGGGGAAGACACACAAACACACGTTAATTAACCTCAGGTGCAGTGATTCTGCCACTTACCTTCCCTGACTCCGCCCTCCAGTCACAGACCGACGCTTGACCATGCCCCCGCTGCCACAATTACTTTTTCACATGGGTTATATAAGTGTTGCATTTTCCTTTAGTGAATCAAATGATCATTTGAAAACTGCGTTGTGTTTCCTCAGGGTCTTTGTCTTACAATAGATTTTGTAGGAGTATCTTAAACCATTTAGTGTGACGTGCAAAGTTAGAGGGATTCAGAATGGGGGAAATACTTTTTTACTGCACCATATTGGTATACTGGATTGAAATTTGCACACAAAATCCCAATACATAATTTCATGTGAACAGTCAATAAGTACACCTGAGTGTTTAGCATACTAAATCTGCTATTATGTTATTGCTTCCTTCCTTCCTTCATTCATTCATCTGCAGTAATCACTTTATCCTAGCTAGGATCATATTGAATCCAGAGCATATTTCAAGCTCACTGGGCACATAGGAGGAATGCACCCTTAATGGAACGCCAGTCACACATTCCGACACTCATTCTCAACAACAGCAGGCAATTTTGCATAGGCAAAGCAGCGGGGGCTGTTACAGCAGCAAAGAAGGGTAGGGCGACTCGAAATGAATGCCACATATGGGTGTCATGGTCAGGCCTCCACATAATTTGGCCATGTAGTGCGTCTCTTATTAAAAGTGCACTTCTCTTCAAATATATTTAGACATGTTAATATATCAGAAGTAAACCGTAATCCGATCTCTCTAAATACAGGGTGTTTCAAAAAAGTTTATATTATTTGAGATGTAAATATCCCAGGAACTACATAGTCTAGCAAATGAAACTGAACAGGCTTAACGTTGAGCAATATAAGATTTATTCCTCAAAATTTGAATGAGAAATTCAAAGTTATGTGGATTCAATGAATGATTTCACAAATTTTCAATATTCGCGAACCCGCTCAACTGTCTCTTCTGATGCTAGTGGTTGTCCAGATCCTTTTGCCCTGCACAGACAGCCTTCCTCTTCGAATTTTTTGTGCCATGTCCAAATCTGCATTGAAGTTGGTGCATTTTTATAGAATTCTCTCATAAATGCATGCTACACAGTCTTGTTTGACTGTGTTAGAGCGTACTCTTAACACACAAAACGCCTTTTCTTTTCCAGTGAATGGCATTTCTATGCCTAAAAAGATAAAAACAAAAAACATTAAACATAAACTTTTGACCTGTTTCCACACATGCTGTTAAAATTTGAGGTCAGTTGAACAAGAATTGGCAAAGTTATTAGATTGTGAAATGATGGCAAATTTTTTGAAACACCCTGTACATTCAAATGCTGGGGGGATAATTCATTAAGTAAACTTGGTAGTCTATTTGAATAAATATGACACATAATTACCTCAGCAGATCTGAGGATGGAGTGAGAATTTGTTGAGATCTCGACTGAAAATCAAAAGTAGACATACATGCCCACATGTACCTGAGATTACTGGGGTTTTTCTCATGAGAAACAGGAGGCTTAATCACAAGTCAACTTTTTCTTTCCATCTAACGCCTTTGGTGTTGAAGAGAAATGATCAAGATAATAAAATTGTTTTGGATTTTTTTCCTCCTATGGGCTGATGATCACAGTCTGATAATCTGATTATCACAATATTGTTACACTTTGCATTTTTTTTGTTATAAAAATCCGACCAAAATGAATGTAAAAAATTGCAATGCATTGCATGTTTCCATTGTAAGTGTTCCAGCATTAATATTACTGTACCTGCTGTGCCTGTCCATTTATCCTAAAACTGTTCAACCCTCCAAAACACTATGATACACATTATAACAAACAGTAGTACAGTTGCATTGCTCATTAGAAATTTATACTGTCTCAAATCACATAGACATAAAAGTTCAATATTGTCATTAGAAATGGCTCTAAATTGTTCTACTATGCCATGCAACTCCGAGATGTTGAGTGGATTGCTGTACTTCTAAGTGGCATTAGAAGTAGAGCAATTTTTCAAGTATTTCAAAGATGGCAAGTAGAAGCCATCTTTCTTAAATATGAGTTTATACTTGCAAACAAACAAAAAAAAAAGTCAAAGTCCCTCTCACACCAGAATCTGGGCTTCCCAGGTAGTCTCCTGTCCCAGTACTAACCAGTTCTTTAAGGGTGTGGCGTCGATCTCCGTTTCAATGGCCCTCGGCTTCTTGCCTATACAGCTAGGGCTACAGTGGAGGGCTAGTTCTGTGGTAACCATGAGAGTTTGACTTCCCCACTCGCATCTGTATTGTAGTGTACCTTGCCAGATGGTAGTAGGTACCATTTTTATGATGGTCTTTGGTATGACCCGACCGCAAGTAGAACTCGCGATCAAGAGGCGGACACACTAACCACCAGGCCAACTCGCGGTCTTATACTTACAACCTATCCACAAAATTGCTGTGACAAACCTATACTGAAGTATTTCTAAAGAGGAAGGGTAGGTTTACCCTGTTGCTTGCAATGTTTTGTTTGAAACACTGGCTGAAATATGAAAACTGCTGTTATCAGTAGCAGTGATTGCATTGTTAAAATAGTCAGGAAATGACATTTATTGTTTTAATGTAAAGCACTACTCACAGATGATATTTACAGTTTATTTTTTCAGTATAATTTTCCTGCTCCCAAGTAGTGGAGAGTAGTGTGAGGTAACCGTGCTTACAACACCAATATTAACTAGATTTAATAGATAAATAGATTAAATTTTCAAAACTCCTTTATTACGAATCTTAGAAAACATTACAAGAACAATTTGTTACAGTATACAAATTGATAAAAAGGCAAAATAAAAAAGTGCAAAATCATTTGCTGAAAGAATCCAGCATTCTTTAAAATATGTGCAAACTGCAAATTCTCATCTACAACCACACACAACACATTATAACACCATATTTGCTCAAATGATTCAAGAGCTTTCATTGCCTTATAAAAAAGAAAGAAAGAAAGCACAACTTTATTCATCACACACTTGTGAAATTCCTCTCTGCATTTAACCCATCTGAAGCAGTGAACACACACATGCGCACACACATGTGAGCAATGAGCACACACACACATACCCAGAGCAGTGGGCAGCCATTCTAATGGTGCCCAGGGAGCAGTTGGGAGTTCGGTGCCTCGCTCAGGGGCACCTCAGCCCAAGGCCGTCCCATATTAACCTAACCGCATGTCTTTGGGCTGTGGGGGAAACCGGAGCACCCGGAGGAAACCCACGCAGACACGGGGAGAACATGCAAACTCCACACAGAAAGGCCCCCACCAGCCGCTGGGCTCAAACCCAGGACCTTCTTGCTTTGAGGCGACTGTGCACCACTTACACCACCGTGCCACCCGAAATCAGTTAAAATGAAACCTCACAAGAATTGAGAAACCCATTACAACATCACTAGCAAATTGTTCAATCTTATTTTTGCGACTAACGTAAATTGCCATGCAAAAAAAATTAATCAACTGACACCTGAAACAATGTTTCTGCATATATTTAAAACCAAAAGTAAAAGTCTTCATTAAGAAGGTTTCATTACCATTTAAAAAAGAAGAAAAAAAGTACCTGTAAGATAGCAGCTAAGGGCCTTAGCCTCTCACAACGCATAAAAGAGCTGTGTTCACATATATACTGGTACGATAGTGGTATAACTGTATCGATACAAAGTATACCGGTACAGTTTAGTGCATCTGTTCACACTAGCGAGAAATGTTTGTGGTTTTCTTTCACGGCAGTTGAAATGCGTGTGCGCGAAATGTTTCCGTGGTTACCGAGTAACTTCCTTCCGAAAATATGGCGGATGAAACAACGTGTGTGTGCTTTTTGTTGTCAATGTACAGTCTCTATTTCTGGTGGTCATTTATTCAGTCGAATTGTATAAAACGCGCGAGGCAGTTGAGAAAGAAACAAAGAAAACGAATCTCCGTTCTTCACTATTTTATTCAGCGAAGACATCGATTGAGGTGTGTGACTTTGCACATGCGCATTATATTTGTATCGATACAGAACCGCTTCATCTGTCCACACTACAGCAAAGTGCTACAGTACCGATACTGTACCGGTACAAAACCCATACATTTGTGGGTTTCGTACCGATACAGTTATACCGCTACAGTACCGGTATAGTTGCTAGTGTGGACAGGTGTTGCGGTACGAAAGTAGTATCGTATCGGTACAAAATCCCTAGTGTGGACAGGGTATAAGATTCAAACAGAAACAAAGGTTTTAACTGCAATTGCACCATATAGAATCTTCCATTGTAAATCACCAACTTTTTTGGTTAAAGGTGACTTGTATAGTGCTTGCCACTCTGGTCTGACATTTTCCTTCAACTTTAAAATCGTACACCAGAGTGTATCTACCCTCTTGTCCAGAGACTTTTTGTTTAAAGACTTTACACAGTTTATATAATGCTTTACCAGGTGCTTGTTTGGGATCCAAGAAAATCAAACTAGTAGAATGCAAGTAAGCCCTTAAACACCCTTGGATATTTGAAGACAGGGTAAAGTTGGGGAAAGGATCTTTACAGTCTGGCCTTCACAACCCCCGGAAGTAGTCTCCCAACATGATCAAATCTTCTGCTATTAAAAAGGTGTGCCATTTCTCAAGTAGCTGGGCTATTACATGAATGGATCTGATCCAAGTGACTGGCTACTGTCTCACTATTACCAAGGTCAGGACCTGCTAACATGAGAAAACTACATGTAAATGCAGGAAAAGACTTTTCACGAGTTATGTCCAGAGTTGAACCTTTGATCAGGGGCTCCTTTAATAACCAATACAAAGACCCAATGCTTCTTGTTTGTTGCACTGTGTGTGTATATGTGTATATCAGGGCTTTACATTAGCACCCGCCATATGCGGGTAAAATTCAGCTTTGGCGGGTAATAACTTTAGTCTCACTAGCCACTTTGGTGGGTGGTTTATTCTGTGGTATGACAATATATTTTAATTGTAGTTTTCTCTGAAGGCATCTGATATAATAAATACATTGCAATGTAATAGTATGCGCCTACAACTCCCATGAGCACCTGCATAAACATTCTGACAACATGTTAGAATTGTTTAGAACAGGGGTTTTCAAAGTGTGGGAGAGTCAGCCCCCCCTCAGAGAGCAAATAAACAACAGCGCCCCCCCCCCCCCCCCCACACACACAATTTTTGTTGTTGCTATACTTAATGTTCCAATCGTATTTTTTTTTTAAATGGTTGTTGTACACATTTTTATTTTTTATTTTACACATTTTAAACATCTGTGTTTTTTTGAAAACATCTTTTTTTACACATTTAAAACATATGAGCTTTATTAAAACATCTTTTTTACACATTTTAAACATCTGTGCTTTTTAAAACATCTTTTTTTACACATTTTAAGCATCTGTGCTTTTTAAAACATCTTTTTTTACACATTTTAAGCATCTGTGCTTTTTAAAACGTCCTTTTTTTACACATTTTAAACATCTGTGCTTTTTTAAAACATCTTTTTTAGACATTTTAAACATCTGTGCTTTTTAAAACATCTTTTTTTACACATTTTAAACATCTGTGCTTTTTTAAAACATCTTTTTTTTTTACACATTTTAAACATCTGTGCTTTTTAAAACATCTTTTTTATACATTTTAAACATCTGTGCTTTTTTAAAACATCTTGTTTTACACGTTTTAAACATCTCATAGCATCGTTAGCTAGTGCCTCTTGGCAGACAGCACACTGTGGCAGTGGAGCATCTTCAGATCCAGTCCATGAAAATCCAAACTTTAAATAATCGTGGTCATACTTCCTTCTTTTTTTGCTTGGCCCAGACTCTGTCTCCTCACTCACTGTAGCCACTGTATGTGGCAGCATATAGCTGGAGTTTCAAACCCTGCTGCTCAGGAAAAAAGAGGCAGAGATGAACAGGTCTGGAGCAGCATTTTAAAATCACAGAGGTCCGTGATGCGCAAAGCGCACGCCGAAAAAATTTCTACATATTGAAATGAGGGGGGTGAATTACACGCCACACGAGATCTATTCCTGAAATTACTTTTAATGGTGTTTGAACGGCGGCATGGTGGTGTAGTGGTTAGCGCTGTCACCTCACAGCAAGAAGGTCCTGGGTTCGAGCCCCGGGGCCGGCGAGGGCCTTTCTGTGTGGAGTTTGCATGTTCTCCCCGTGTCCGCGTGGGTTTCCTCCGGGTGCTCCGGTTTCCCCCACAGTCCAAAGACATGCAGGTTGGGTTAACTGGTGACTCTAAATTGACCGTAGGTGTGAGTGTGAATGGTTGTCTGTGTCTATGTGTCAGCCCTGTGATGACCTGACGACTTGTCCAGGGTGTACCCCGCCTTTCACCCGTAGTCAGCTGGGATAGGCTCCAGCTTGCCTGCGACCCTGTAGAAGGATAAAGTGGCTAGAGATAATGAATGAATGGTGTTTGAACTGAATATCATCAGTTTTGAAAAAAATCATGTATGTGGCAAGAGTAAGAATAATTTCAGCTTGTTTAATGGTTTGATCTGGCCCAGCAATGAGGACAAAAGATCCCCTAACCATGTAGCCTATGGAACTAAGGTATTAGGCAGAGACCCGTCCACCCGTAAATTTGACGGGCGATTGCCGATTTCAACGGGCAAGTATACACACAGACGGATACTGAAACGGACGATAATGCCGAAAATTTTCGCACATGAATACTCCCACATGTCATCCGATAAATCCAGTTATGTTCCGCCCACACACGGACTGGCCATCGGGAGTAGCGGGAGTTTTCCCGGTGGGCTGGTGGTTCAGCGTGGGCCGGCGGAGAAAAAAAAAAAAAAACAGTTGCGCGCTGGCCTTTAATATGATAAGCAATGTTAACAGTTTCTTTAACAAACTGTTAACATTGCTTATTACAGTTGCGCGCTGGCCTTTAATATGATAAGCAATGTTAACAGTTTGTTAAAGAAACTGTTAACATTGCTTATCATATTAAAGGCCAGCGCGCAACTGTTTTTTTTTTTTTCTCCGCTGGCCCACACTGAACCACCGGCCCACTGGGAAAACTCCCGCTACTCCCGATGGCCAGTCCGTGTGTGGTTCCGCCATCATTTACAAATCGTAAGAAACACAGTTTAATACGAAAAATACTGAAAACTTGAAATGAAAAATCAGAATATTTCATCGTTTCCGCCATTTTGGCCCGCACTGAATCTTGTAACATGCGGACTGAATAAATCGCGAATTCTGATTGGTCGAAAATTGCCAAACACCCTGCGTTGTAGTTTCCTCTTTCTTGGCGGGAGAACCGCATTTTTTTTTTGCTGACTCACTCTTCTGGATCAAGATGAATCCCAACAAACGCCCCAAATTGAATGTGACAAAAACTGATTCGTTTTTCCACAAAAAGACAGAAAAGGTATGTGTGATACATTGATTAACAAGGGGGTTTCATTGGGGTATGGTAAAATAGAATACTGTTGGTTTTTTTTTTTTTATTAAATACTGTAACTAGATCAAAAGATTATATACAATTCATTGTTGTTTATTTTCTTTTCACTTTTGTTACCAAATCAGACACCATACATACATCTGATACATTCAGGAGTGAAACTGAAAAAAATACAAAGTAAAAATATGCAATATTTCCGATCAAAAATTACACGCCATTTCACCCTGAAAATGTCCTAGAATGCAGGAAATGAAGTCTAAATTTCAAAAATTTTCTGGGGGGGCATGCCCCCAGACCCCCCTAGAGGGACTTCGCGCCTGCGGCGCTCGTCTTCGCACCTGCGGCGCTTATCAGGATTATATAAAATATTATTTTTGACTGGTAAATTTCTTTTTCTGCCTAATACCCTATATGGAACTAATACCCCGTTTACACGTAGCCGGATATCTATGAAGACGCATATTTATTTATGTGGTTGCACCTCTCATTTACACGTAAATGGAGGTTTCAGTCGCTGAAAACGGATATCTTTTAAAACTCCGGGCAAAGTGGAGATTTCTGAAAACTCCGTTTTCATGCCTGCGTGTAAATAGTGGAAAATGGAGTTTTAGGTTTTCTCGACGTCACGATATGCGTCACAGAACAATATTTGCGTCAGGCGCTCAATATTTTGGTTTGATGGTCTCATGGATGCAACACGGGTGGTCGTCCTTTTTACATATTTGCAAACACTTTTGGTTTGTTTGCATTTACAAATAGGACTACAACTGCTTTATGAGGAGCAGAGGAGAAGGACTGCGAGGAGGGTCGCAGTTTTTCAGGCACTTTTCCTCCCACCAAGACAAAGGCTTGCTGCTTGCCAACGTCGCCGCCGTCATGTCATTTGTATTTTCACGATTCTGATAGGCTAATATGGCTTTATACTTCTCCTTATACTGCCACCTATATGTTTGGCATGCTCATACAAGTAATAGCGGTTAGCTGTGTATCTATGTGGATCCGTGTAAATGCAGATATTTTGGAGAATGGTCTGGTGTAATCGTGGATATTTTTGAAAACGGAGAGGCGGGGTTATCCGTTTCTATACATACCCGGGTATGTGTAAACTAAGCATAAGATACATTAACAATCTGGCATCCGTTACACCTACACACAAAAAAAAAAAATTCTGGGAAAAAAATCAGTATACACCACCATGTTTTAGGCAAAGTTATCCAAGGCAAACATAAGTTGAAACTTTCCACTCTATTGCTTTGGCTTATCGAATTATTTATTTTTAAAATCACAAACAAGGTAGACTACTTCGAAAATGTAAATTTAACAGCTTCATGAAAGTGCGCTGATGGTTACCATGAAAAACCTGTGTCTACTGCACTGCGTTCCTCTGCCGAGTCGCGCGCTCATTCGCTTTTGTGTTCTTGGTCTCAGAGCCGCGCGCATGAAACAGACACAGAAGACAGAATCAACGTTTAACATAATTAACAATGCACTTTTTATGGAGACATTTTAATGTAATTCTTTATTTTTTTTATCCAGTTGAATATTTAGCATACAAATGTATTTTCAGCTCTTAAAAATGACCAAGGTCCTCATAGCTGGCTACGGCCATGGAGATGAACAAGACGCTAATAGGAAGATAAGACAGTTCAATGACAAATGGAAGTTAGGGCAAGATTGGCTAGTTCATAGCAAAACCGAAAATACCATGTACTGCAAAGACTGTAGAAAGTCTGGCAAAGACAGGCACCAGTAATTTTAAACTCGAAACTATAAAGGACCACGAAAAGTCAAATGCACACATCGGTACTATAACATCAAAACAGGTGAAGACGGCTAGTTCACTATAGGACAGCATTGCTTTCAAGTCCCTGGCTGTCATGAAGTCGGCTGAGCTGGAGAGGATGGAGCTGATGTTTAGAAACGTTCACGTGATTGGAAAGAAGTTGATCCTGCCCCAGCTATCAACTTTTGGCATGCTGGAAGCCTCAGGTCACGAAGACCATTTTTCATGGACCATTCAGACTCATCTGATGATGAATGTAATGAGAACATTTAATCTCTACACATGTTCTCACACACACACACACACACACACACTATTAATAGATAATACATAATAATACTTGATAATACACATAATACTTGCATATCAAAACAAATGTTTGTCAATGATAAATGTTTTGAATTGGACTTTTAATATTAGAATCAGTTCAGTTGTACTGAATGTTATTTTTCATATTATACGATATTGCATATTGTAAGGGGCTTGAATTTGAGTTCAATAAACAGAATACTCTGTTTATATTTTTGTCTGAACTGGTTGCATGTTTTCATATAGGGAGCTACTTTAACAGCACTGAATACTTGAGTGCTACTGTAGAGATATGCTGCCATTCATAATTAAATCTAGATCTTCCGAACTTTAACGTATCATGGTGAAGAAAAAAACTGCAATTTCCTGGCAATAAAATTGTGGCTAGTGAAAAGGCTGAATGGCTAGTGACTTGGGAAAACCACTAGCCACAGTGGCCGGTGAGCAAAAAAGTTAATGTGAAGCCCTGGTGTATGTGTGTGTGTGTGTGTGTGTGTGTGTGTGCGCGTATGTATGCATGTGTGTATATATAAACAAAAACCGGACTTTAAAAAGATTGCGATAAAATACAGGAAATTTACTGAGGTTCATTCTCTTTGGATCCATCCAAAATAATGATCTGTCCAGCCCCAGTCTGTAAAATGACACAAGCCATGGAATTCCAACTTGATTCCATTGGACTTGTGAGAAGATGCTGTACAAACTGTACACGAAATGCACCAATTGTGCTTTGTAAATTTACAATTCCATGTCCACCTTCCTCTTTAGGTAGACATAAAACTCCCTGTGGTACTCAGTGTAGATTGTCAAGTTTGTTTGTATAGCGCTTTTAACAATAGACATTGTCCCAAAGCAGCTTTACAGAATCTGAATGACCCAGGATGGACTGGATTTTTGACAGCAGGTGTGTTGGAGGATCCATGCAGGCTAACCGATGCCAGAGGGAGGATGCCACCAAGTTGTTGATGAGGCTGCACCCCTTGTAGGGCATTTTATGAAATAAAATTATCGCTTTTATTTTCTGAACAACCCCTTCCAAATTCTTTTGAATTAACACTTCATTCCCCCCAAAAAACTCCAAGATATCTTAAACCACTCCTAGTCCAATTGAATCCATTTGGAAGACTTGGCTCTCCACTAGACCATCTCCCCACCAGCATAGCTAGGCATTTGTCCCAGTTTACTTTTGCAGAGGACACAAACATTTTTAAAAGTATATTTATGTACGTCTGACCACAAACCAGCACAGCAACATCAGCATATGCTGACAACTTAAAAACATTTTCACACTTTGGAATTTTTACCCCAAGTAATTCCTTCTTTAACTTTACCAAAAGAGTAAAAGAAGTGTACAACATACCAGACTGAGCACATCCTTGTCTGACCCCTCTATGGACTTGAACTGGAGCACACAAGTCACCATTAACCTTGAGTATACTTTCTATCTCACAATACAGAATTCTAATCTTGTTAATAAAATCAAGACTGAACCCAAAAGCTGTCAGAGCATTCCATAAATAGTTATGTTCAACTGTATCGAAATCTTTTTCTTGATCAATAAACACAAGACCAAAATCCAGATTAAAAAGCTTACTTGTATCAAAGGTACCTCTGATAAAAGAAATGTCGTTCTGAATTAGGGCCTGGTCCCACAACACCAATAACCATAACCATACCTCTAACTATGACGATACCTATGCCTGAATTTAGTTCCAGTCTGGAGCAGTCACACCACAACTATAATCCCGACTATAATACGGGTTGGTCCTGCCACTCATGTAAATAAATGCATGCAACTTAGGAATAGTCATGGAAGTTTTTTCTAAGTAGTAGCACATTATTCCGGGTCATATTGTACAGCTTGGACTTCAAAACAACCCATGCACATACTCCGGTGGTTGATATAATACGGATAGGTCACGGACTACGGAAATATAATAAAAAAAGGATACAAAATATGGAATGGTTATGTTTAATCCAGATGCTAATAATTTATGGTCATGGACATTTCAGTATATTACAGATTGGTTACCAATTTAATACGAAGGATGCATCACTGATTAAAAAATTAAGACATCTAAAACAATTACATGTCGACTGCTGAAATTCATAAAATATCTTACCTGCATTTATATGTTTGTTATTAATTTACTATTGATATTTCATGGAAAATCACATATCCGTGAATAAAAGATCTGTACTTTTGTATTTTTTTTTTTTTAATTTTCCATTAATCCGTATTCTGTGACTTTGTGATGCAACAAGGATGTACAAAGATGCCCAGGAAAAAATAGCACATGCTGAGACAATGTCACATGTAAACAATTACCTGATTGGTCAGATGTTTTATTGGATCAGGTCCAGGCCTGGAAAAATTGCTTCAGAAGCAATCTCACCGATACTGATAAACCCAGGCCTGGGCATCATTGTCGGTTTAGTGTGACCACCAACCATATCAACTGCAGGGGACCAATTTATTTATAGTTATCATTATAGTTGTAGTTATTGGTATTGTGGGACTGGGCCTTTAGCCTACCTGGCACACAGTAGGTCTGGTCAGGGTGGATCACCTGCTCCAAGTCTTCACTCAATCTGATGGCTATTATTTTAGAGAGCAATTTATATTCAGTGCACAGGATCAACACAGGTCTCCATGATCTTATATCATTCAGGTCTTTTTTCTTGGGTAGCAGAGTTAAGGCCAATTTATGCTGACAACCCAGTCCTCGCAGATAGCGCCTGCGTAGCCCCCCCACCTTCACAGACGCTCTGCGCGCACCTCCCAAAAATTGTGACCACCGCAGAAGCCTCGCAGACAGCGTCGCAGACAAGAGGGCTCTGATTGGTCCACTCTACATCCGCTGTACACGCACTTCCGCTTCCCTACTTTCCTGGTTTGGTTTGTTTTCACGACCGCCATTTTTAAAAACACGAGCGAAGATGGAGCAGCACGAAGAGCAGTTGATCGAGGAAGTGAGGAAGTACGTACATCTATACGACTCCAGTTCTAGTCATTATAAGTAACCGGAGGATAAACACTCCACTAACCACACCCACCAACTACTCCTAGCGACTTCGCGCCCCCTTGCGTTGTGGCGGTGAATAACATCGCGCATGCCTATTACTCCCCGCTCAACGATAAATTACAACTGTCTGCGAAAAGCTATCTGCGAAAGCCTTGTCGCAAGAGCATGCAAAGCCCCTTACTTTCCTACAGCTCAGTGGCAGCTGCCCCTTGGCAAGACTGTCCATAAGTACAGACAGTGTATCTGCACCTAATTCTGGCCAAAAAAAATTTTTTAAGTCCACAGGTACACTGTCTATCCCTGGTGCCTTTCCACACTCCATACTCTGGAGGGCCCTCTGCAGTTCCTGTAAGGTCAGAGTCCTTCCAAGGTCTGCATTTGCCTTTTCAGAGACCTGGGGCAGGTTGTCAAGAAAGACCTTGTCATCAGCATGATTATGTGATAAGTCACTCTTGTACAACTCCTTGTAGGAGCTGACTGTTCTCTTGTGAATTTCAGCATAGTCAGACAAGAGTACTCCATCCTTGGAACTTAGATTATGAATAAATCTTTTTTGCACATTCTTTTTTTCTAAGTAAAAAAAAAAAGAATCTAGGTGGTGCATCCAGCAACTCCACACTTGGAAAGTGGGGCCTGACCAGAGCTCTCTGTATTGTTATACCTAGCAGGTCAACCAATTATTTCTTTTTAGTCTTAAGATGTTCAGTGTATGTGCCAGTTTGTTCTGCTAAATTTTGGAGTTCATTAATTTCTTCCTGTAATTTTTTCATTGAATGAATTATGTCTGTTGTGATATTGACCATATACTCTTGACACAGTTGTTTTATTTGTACCTTAGCACAATCCCACCACTGTTTCCCTGAAATGAAGTATGATTTTATGGTTCTGAAATCATTCCAAAAGTATTTAAACACCTCTCTAAAATGAGCATCAGCTAACAAATTGGTATTAAAATGTCAATAAGCACTTTTTGGCTTGACAGAGCTCAAAAATAAAGAACATAAAATCAAATTGTGGTCTGAAAACCCAACTGGAATAATAGAACAACTTCTAAACAGACTAAGTTGGTGTTTAAAACCATAAAATCTGTCAAGTCTTACCAAGGACAAAAAGTTATTTTATGAAAGAACCCAAGTTATACTGTTTTTTTTTCTCTATGAAAGTTTCTCCAAATGTCAGGGAGGTCATTTGAATTCGTAATCTCTACAAGCAGTCTACATTAAGGCATGTGTGGCTCTACATGATTCCTATCATATACAGTGTCTTGCAAAAGCATTCTTCCTACTTGGTGTTTGTCCTGTTTTGTCACATTACAAGCTGGAATTAAAATGGATATGGGGGGGTGGGGGGTTAGCACCATTTGATTTACACAACATGCCTACCACTTTGAAGGTGCAAATTGTGCTTTTTTTAATAAAAAATGTTTTTAATTGTGACACAAACAATTATTAAGATGAAAAACCAGAAATCTGGAATGTGCATAGGTATTCATCCCCCCAAAGTCAGTACTTTTTGTAGAGCCACCTTTTGCTGAATTTACAGCTGCAAGTCTCTTGGGGTATGTCTCTATTAGCGTAGCACATCTAGCCACTGGGATTTTTGCCCATTCCTCAAGGCAAAACTGCTCCAGCTCCTTCAAGTTAGGTGGGGTTTACATTAGACCGTATCAGCGGATCATCAGATTAACGTTTTTAAAACGATTAGCGTGCACACAGCAACGCCAATACACGATTCGCGTGCACACAGCAACGCCAATACACGGATACGCTCGGCTCTGCAGGCATCCTGCGCTCCAAATCACTCTGCCCTGAACAGCGAGTGCCCTCTGGAGGGTGCGCACTCCGGCCCTGCGCAGCTCACAGAGCGCGCGAGTGAAGTGCACGAGCAGTGATTCTGGACTGAGCCGCTGTGTGTGTGATCCTAGTGCATATCGGGCATGCGCGTCACTTACCACTTGCAAGTGGAAGGATGGCAAGCCTAAAGACAATCATAACTACACAATGGGCAGTATTTGCATCAGTATTTGCAGTATTTTCATACTTTTATACTCTTTAATGAAAGGTGATACAAGGCGGAAGTCCACGCCGTTTTTCAGCAGTCGCGTCACATGACCAATGCCAGCGAATCAGGAAGGTGGATGTCACAGTGACGTTGTCCAATGACGACGCCAGCTAGAGCTCAGCACAGCGTATCCGCGTATTCTCAATGTTTACACAGCACCAGACCAGACACGATCTGGATTGAATACGTGGACCCTGGCGGATTTCCGTTTCCCGGCGTTTCCAGGCGTTTTAATGTAAACGGACAGTGCATCCGCGAAGAAAACGAGACAGATACAGTCTAATGTAAACTTGGCCTTAGAGGGGTTGTGTTGGTGAACAGCAATCTTCAAGTTATGCCACAGATTCTCAGTTGGATTGAGGTCTGGGCTTTGACGAGGCCATTCCAAGACATTTAAATGTTTCCCTTTAAACCACTCCAGTGTAGCTTGAGCTACTGTTTAGGGTCATTGTCCTGCTGGAATGTGAATCTTTGTCCCAATCTCAAACCTCTGGCTGACTCAAACAGGTTTTCCTCCAGAATTGCCCTGTAGTTAGTGCCCTCCATCTTTCCTTCAATCTTGACCAGCTTTCCTGTCCCTGCAGATGAAAAACATCCCCACAGCATAATGCTGCCACCACCATGCTTCACTGTAGGAATAGTGTTCTCAGGGTGAGGGGAAGTGTTGGGTTTGCGCCATGCATGGCATTTCCCATGATGGCCAAAATGTTCAATTTTAGTCTGATCTGACCAGAGAATCTTCTTCCATGTGTTTGGGGAGTCTGCCACATGCTGTTGGGCAAACTCCAAACATGTTTTCTTTTTTTTTTTTCCTTTGAGCAATGGCTTTTTTCTGTCCACTCTTCCATAAAACCCTGCTCTGTGGCGTGTACGGCTTAAAGTGGTCCTATGGACAGGTACTCCCATCTCCACTCTGGATCTTCGCAGTTCCTTCAGTGTTTTCTTTGGTGTCTTTGTTGCATCTCTGATTAATGCCCTCCTTGTGAGTTTTGGTGGGTGGCCTTCCCTTGTCAAGTTTGTAATGGTGCCATATTCTTTCCATTTTGCTATAATGGATTTAATGGTGCTCTGTGTGATGTTCAAAGTTTGGTTTATTTTTTTATAATCCAACCCTGATCCATACTTCTCCACAACTTTTGTCTCTGACCTGTTTGGAATGTTCCTTGGTTTTCATGTTGCTTGCTTAGTAGTGTTACAGAGTCAGGGTCATTCCAGAAGAGGCTGATTTATGCAGACATCATGTGACAGATCATGTGACACTTTGATTGCACACGAGTGGCTCCTAATCAAGTAATTATGTGACTTATGAAGTGAATTGGTTGGACCAGCTCTTATTTAGGGGTTTCATATGAAAGGGGGTGAATACCTACAGGTATGCACACTCCAAATTTCTGATTTTTCATCTTGATTATTGTTTGTGTCACAATAAAACAACAATTCTCACCTTTAAAGTGGTAGGCATGTTGTGTAAATCAAATGATGCTAACCCTCCGAAGTCCATTTTCATTCGAGCTTGTAATGTGACAAAACAGGACAAACACCAAGGGGGATGAACTTGTTTGCAAGACGCTGTATATGTTCAGTGCAATTAAAATCTCCTCCAATGAGAAAAAATCCTCTGAATCACAAGTGTATAGAGCATTATTTAAACAAACAAATAAATAAATAAATACACACACACACACACACACACACACATCATTGTCATTTGCCAAAGTTGGTGCATAAACAAAAATCAACACAAATTTTCAAATTGGGCTCTAACACCATCAAACTTTCTTGCCCAATCAGCTGCACTGAAGGTAAAGATAAATAAATAAATAAACAAACAAACATCAAGTCTGTTCTGTCTGATAGTTTCAAACTCTGCAGTTCTCTTGCTTCCTTCTCTGGCTTTATTTAAATTCAAGGAAGCAATACAAATTTCACCAATAATTAAAAAGAAAAGTGAACATAAAAGTTGTACATATGAACACCACCATCATAAAACACAAGGAATTAGGCTTTAGCAATAAACATGATTACTATTAAACTGAACATTAATTTGGTCAAAATTTTCTTAAGACAGTAAACTTTTTGCTAAGTAAAGCTGCCCTCACTCATAAAGGATCTCGTTTTTGCAATAAACTGCTCCATGTCAGGGAAACAGTCTTTAATACGAACATTTCTAACATGTTTTGTCTGTTTTAGAAACAACTTCATATCGTCTATGCTATAATTGCGACTGACAAACCTGCTTTAGCATAAGCTGCAGGTTACGCTACAGGCAGAGGAATCACTTTCATTGTCCATCACACTAAAATCAGTAAGAATACTGTTCTTTGCAACTTTTCTGTTTGCATGAGTCCGCTGGTTTCCTTTTCTCTTTATAGGTACTTAAAAACACTTGCATCATTTTCCATAAAGGACAATTTATTGTTATCTAGAGAAGCCAGAACCTGGTCATCTTTAGCCACAGAAACACTGCTGTTCTGTGACCTTCAGCATTGTCCACTAAGCCAATATTTCCCTCAGAAGATGTGCCAGAACTACATTCTTCGATTACGGACTTTTCTCCCACCAGTTCTTTTGGGAAATCTGATGAAGCAGGCCCTGCTGGTTCCTGGGCCACATTTGCCTTCGTAGTCATACCCATACTGGATGCACCAGGCACTGCTTCGTCAGCAGTGGGTGTTCCAGTCTCGGCAGACTGTTCCCTTCCCTCATTACCATTAGGTCTGTTGGTATTTTCATTATATCCATTTGCATAGTTGGATTTCACCCTTTTTTGGGGACAAGCATGGACAAGGTGTCCAGTTTGGCCACAGCAAAAACATTTTAATATGCTTGCTATAGCACAGATAACATAATTAAAGTTGTCCACCTTGTCATGTATTGTAGTTTATGTAGTATAGTATTGTGTTCCCTCCTGGCACCCGTAGTTGGTTGCTGCATTGCATTAGGGGAATCTGTGTGCACAACGTTGTAGGTAAAAACCATGAGTGCTCCAGTAAAAAGACACATCCAAAATCATCTCTATTATCTTTTAGTATCATGTACATGAAACATCTAAAATGCGCTATGTGTTTCAGACGAGGGGATTTACATGCAATCAGAATTTTTTAAATTCCTGAAACCAGTTTATCATAATGCCATAAGATTTGTTCTAAAACCTCATCTTTTATGAAAGGGGGAACATTTGACAAAGTGACTTTCTTTGATGAGGTGGAGAGAGGAAAAACAGTGGATTTTGGGATACATAAAAAGAATTCAAGAATGACCAATGAACATTGGGTGGTACGGTGGTGTAGTGGTTAGCACTGTCACCTCACAGCAAGAAGGTTCTGGGTTTGAGCCCAGTGGCCAACAGGGTCCTTCCTGTGTGGAGTTTGCATGGTCTCCCCGTGTCTGTGGGTTTCCTCAGGGTGCTCCGGTTTCCCCCGCAGTCCAAAGACATGCAGGTTAGGCTAATTGGTGGCTCTAAACTGACTGTAAGTGTGAATGTGAATGGTTGTTTGTCCCTCTGTGTCAGCCCTGCGATGATCTGGCGACTTGTCCAGGGTGTACCCTGCTTCTTGCCCATAGTCAGCTGGGATAGGCTCCAGCTGCAAATTAAATCACTGATGCAAATCTTGTCCATGCTCTGAGGCATTTTGCTTACCAATACGAGTCTAAGTTTTACTTTAGTCCAAAGACATGCAGGTTAGGTTAACTCTAAATTGACCATAGGTGTGAATCTGAGTGTGAATGGTTGTCTGTGTCTATGTGTCAGCCCTGTGATGACCTGGCAACTTGTCCAGGGTGTACCCCGCCTTTTGCCTGTAGTCAGCTGGGATAGGCTCCAGCTTGCCTGCGACCCTGTAAAACAGGATAAAGCGGCTAGAGATAATGAGACGAGATGCTTGGTTACAGCTGCAGAACTTCTTTTATACATGCACAAAATATTTCTACAGATGCAAAACTTATTTTTTTACACATGTACAATGTGTAAATACATTTACACATGTATTTATACAAATATGTACTTGCAAATATTTTTACAGCCAAAAAAAAATTTATACAGCTGTAAAACTGTTTTACACATTATTGCGTACCAGGCTACCCTCCCAGCTCACTTAACCCTCAATATACTCAAAAGATGGAGAGTAGGGCAGTAACTAAGGCATGCGTGTGTGTGTGTGTGTGTGTGTGTGTGTGTGTGTGTGTGAGAGAGAGAGAGAGAGAGAGAGAGAGAGAAAACAAAACCCAAACTGAACTAGTCTGGCTCCTAATGGACCTGTCAGTAAGGTGAGGCATACCTTCTCTCTCTCCAAAGGCACAGCGACTCCATCAGGTGTACCATGGGCACGAGCCCGCACAGTTTCCTTCTTGTTCAAGTTTTGTTCAATTTAAATTTAGTCTTTTTTTTTGTAGCGGAGCTCCTGTGCAGGCCTTTGGCCTGCGTGAGCAGAGCCCCATAGGCATAGAGTGTGGATACATAAAGAAACCCATCGAGTTGTTTTCTGATGGTTTCAGTCCTGTGCGTGCATGTCTGCCACCACAAGAAACCCAATAGCTGAGTAGTGAGTAACCAATCGAGTTGTTTTCTGATGGCTTCAGTCCTGCGCGTGCATGCCTGCCACCACAGGAAACCCAACAGCTGAGTAATGAGTAACCCATCGAGTTGTTTTCTGATGGTTTCGGTCCTGTGCGTGCATGCCCTGGCTCTACTCATCAAGCCAGAGCTATTGTCTTTCTGTGTATTTTTTGTACAACAGAAGGAAACAGTATAGTAACTATAACGGTAAAGAAATAAAACAAAAGAGGCTGGCTATGATATAAGAAAATTCTACAACCCAAAAAAAGATGGGAGCTCCACTTTTAGGCAGCGCCTAAATCTATATATTATTTTTGTCTTTTCAATAAAACCCAGATGCATGCATCTATGCATCTTCATCCATATACAGTGGTGCTGGAAAGTTTGTGAACCCTTTAGATTTTTCTATATTTCTGCATAAATATGACCTAAAACATCATCAGATTTTCACACAAGTCCTAAAAGTAGATAAAGAGAACCCAGTTAAACAAATGAGACAAAAATATTATACTTGGTCATTTATTTATTGAGGAAAATGATCCAATATTACATATATGTGAGTGGCAAAAGTATGTGAACCTCGAGGATTAGCATTTAATTTAAAGGTGAAATTAGAGTCAGGTGTTTTTTTTCTCTCTCTTTTTATACCAAGTCATGTGTTTTTTTTTTTGTTTGCAAACAAATACAAAGTATCAAGGACAGAATGAAACAAATTAATACATACACATGACATACAACAGAAACACTGACGTAACATTAACAACAGTTTCAAAGGCTGGACAGTACTTCTAATATGTTGACAGAGAGATGTAACAGGACACATGGAGACAAATTCGACAGAGATAAACAAGAGCTATATTGCTGTATAGGGGAGGCTGGGTGGGGTTGGTTAGGGGTAATGAATGTGCATGTGCGATGGAGGAGGGTAGGGGGGGGGGATTTGGAGGGGTTTTGGGCCTTGAGTTATGGGTGGAGGGACAGTGTGTGTATGTTGGGGGGGGAGCGGAGTTTGTGATAGTGAGCACGTGTGTGTGTGAGTGTATATAAGCAGTGCTGGTCTAGTGTCGGGCCAGGGAGAAAGAAGCTGGATCATAATGAAGGAGGGTGTGTGTGTGTGTGGGGGGGGGGGGGGGGGGGGGGGGGGGGGAGTATTATTTTATTTGCTAATCCTTTGTGTTAGTAAATTTTTTATAGATAGTAATTCTAAAAATAATAGTTATTTAATAGTTAATTACGATGACTACCTGAGCACCTGTTCATGGCTATGGTGCCAGCCGCCCCTGCCCAAGCTAAGTCATGATGGGACGACAGAGGGGAGGGGGAGGTACTGCATGAGGCAGGGCTCCGGGCCCCCACACACCGACACCAGCCCCCCATAACCTCCGCACAACACGCCCTACCTATCCTATATATGACTGTATATGACAAGAATGTGTGCCTTCTCTAAAGTGTACTGCATTAAAAGAAGAGGGCGTGCAGGGTGAAAACCTGCCCAGATCTCCACCTACACGCCCCCCGCACCCTATATAATCAAAGATATAAGCCTCCTCTAAAATGTATTTGCATTAAAAGAAGCGAGGAGTGCAGCAAAGCACCTGCAGAGGTTTCCCACATGCACTCCTCCCCTGCCCTAGTCTATCATGTTGTTCTTGTTGAAGGTGGGCAAATGGTGTGTGCTTCCTAATGTGTAGAGCATTTAAAAGAGGATAAGGCGCGCTGTGCAATACCAAGCATAGGCAGGTATCAGAGTGCATGCGTGGGGTGGGCGGGGTGCTGAGAGGACCTGAGTCAGGTGTTTTCAATCAATGGGATGACAATCAGGTGTGAGTGGGCACCCTGTTTTATTTAAAGAACAGGGATCTATCAAAGTCTGATCTTAACACGTTTGTGGAAGTGTATCATGGCATGAACAAAGGAGATTTCTGAGGACCTCAGAAAAAGTGTTGTTGATGCTCATCAGGCTGGAAAAGGTTTCAAAACCATCTCTAAAGAGTTTGGACTCCACCAATCCATAGTCAGACAGATTGTGTACAAATGGAGGAAATTCAAGACCATTGTTACCCTCCCCAGGAGTGGTCGACCAACAAAGATCACTCCAAGAGCAAAGCGTGTAATAGCGAGGTCACAAAGGACCCCAGGGTAACTTCTAAGCAAATGAAGGCCTCTCTCACATTGGCTAATGTTAATGTTCATGAGTCCACCATCAGGAGAACACTGAACAACAATGGTGTACATGGCAGGGTTGCAAGAAGAAAGCCACTGCTCTCTAAAAAGAATATTGCTGCTCATCTGCAGTTTGCTACAGATCACATGGACAAGCCAGAAGGCTATTGGAAAAATGTTTTGTGGACGGATGAGACCAAAATAGAACTTTTTGGTTGAAATGAGAAGCGTTATGTTTGGAGAAAGGAAACCACTGCATTCCAGCATAAGAACCTTATCCCATTTGTGAAACATGGTGGTGGTAGTATCATGGTTTGGGCCTGTTTTGCTGCATCTGGGCCAGGACGGCTTGCCATCGTTGATGGAACAATGAATTCTGAATTATACCAGCGAATTCTAAAAGAAAATGCCAGGACATCTGTCCATGAACTGAATCTCAAGAGAAGGTGGGTCAAGCAGCAAGACAACGACCCAAAGCACACAAGTCGTTCTACCAAAGAATGGTTAAAGAAGAGTAAAGTTAATGTTTTGGAATGGCCAAGTCAAAGTCCTGACCTTAATCCAATCGAAATGTGGAAGGACCTGAAGCGAGCAGTTCATGTGAGGAAACCCACCAACATCCCAGAGTTGAAACTGTTTTGTATGGGGAAATGGGCTAAAATTCCTCCAAGCTTGTGCGCAGGACTGATCAACAGTTACCGGAAACATTTAGTTGCAGTTATTGCTGCATAAGGGAGTCACACCAGATACTGAACGTAAAGGTTCACATACTTTTGCCACTCACAGATATGTAATATTGGATCATTTTCCTCAATAAATAAATGACAAAGTATAATATTTTTGTCTCATTTGTTTAACTGGGTTCTCTTTATCTATTTTTAGGACTGTTGTGAAAATCTGATGGTCATATTTATGCATAAATATAGAAAATTCTAAAGGGTTCACAAACTTTCAAGCACCACTGTATTCCCCGTGCGGTTTGTGGGACTGGAATGGTGTGTGTCAGTTCTCCCAGTGTGGCTTATACAGGTGAATAACTGGCTCAAACAAAACTGAAAAGAAACACACACACACACACACACACACACACACACAAAAAAAAACCATTTGCCATGGAGACAAGCTAATTCATCTCACTCTAGACTGATCAGGCCTGAGAAACTCTACAATCCAGAGTACCCCAGCATCGTACTTATTTGTCAATACAACGTAACTTCTGCACAGCAACTTTCTATATACATCTCACAGTCTCTATACTGTTGCCATTTTCCCCATTCCCAGCCCCACCCCTACTGAGGGACCGTCAGCTGCTCATGTCCTGACACAGCAGGCACCAGTACTTTTAATTATTAAAGAAAAATAAACAAAATATAAATGTATGCATGTGAACTTGGTTGTGTATATAGAGGATATTACATGGTTGTGTAAAGATATGAACTTTATCTTCAAGTGGTGAATATATTCATGAATGAGTGAAGTGAACAAGTGAAAATATTTTGAACATGGGAAGATAAGCTTCATATCTGCTCACCACTGTGTACTGTTCTTTATATTACATGGACACATCCACACACAAAAAAATGCAAGTTAATCAAAAGAATTTTAATTTTGAACCGATTTACCATTTTGACAACACGCATCTAGTCAGTGGGATAACACTGAGAGTGACATCATCTGAGTGAAATATCGGAAATTATTATACATACAGGACACGTTTTCGATGGAATAAAAACATGTATTTGATTCCCTTCTAGCGGGTTTCGTTCATTTGGTTTTATAGCATGCAATATTGTGAGCATATCGCTTATCCTACATGTATTATGTCACTCTACCCGATGGAGAATGAGCGTTCAATATGCTTTACGATATTGCATGGTTGTCAAGACGACATGACGTCACACGTCAGAGCTGATGCAAATATTCAATGATAGAGTTTACTGCTGCACACGCGCAGAAGCATTTCTGACTTTGCCAGGAAAGTTAAAGACGCGTTGAACACCCGAAAGGCTACCAGAACTTCATTTGATATTCTTTATGCATATTTACAAGTAGTGGCGAGCTATTACTATTAGAGCTGGGACTTCAGCTCAGCCAAAACTTAGCCAGACACACCAAAACAGCAACAGGGCAAAGGTTTTTGGAAGGGATTAGCAGCAAGCTGCCAGGTAGCTCCATTATGTATAGTTGTTGATTTTGAAAGTAACTAAGTAAATTACACAGGGAAATGAATACTTCAGTCTGAGTGAAAAATACTGTGGCAAGCGTACGTGGAACAAGAGTCTGGAGACAGAAATCTTAATTTCTCGTCATTAGCCTGTGCTACTTGCTCTTGATAGTGCTGGCTTGACTGCTTTATTAGCATTCACTAACACTACTGATGAACGCTACACCAGCTGGAAGGTTACATCACTGCTGCGTTGATGGCTCTGACTCGCGGTTAAGCTCGTGTTGGCCTTTGAGAAGGCCGAGGGTGATATATTTTTGGTCCCTCCCACTGTAAATCAAAATCTGATTGGTTAATTCATCTGTCACTTTGGACATAAACATATACTGCCATGGCCTTCTGTCCCAGCAGTGAAGTCCTAACCAATGAGTGAGCCAGCTCTAAACCCTTATGAGCCTAGAGACAACAAAAAAATCTAATTGGATAACTCTATTTTAATGTTTTCAGGACAAATTTTTGAAGCAAATTTGATACAAAATGAGGCCAAATTAGAAGAGAATAATTTGAATAAAATTATGAAAGAATGAAAGCAATTAAATAAGGGAAAAATTAAATATAGCATTTTAAATGCTGATATGTATGGGCCTTCTCTGAAGGCCTAGAAGGCCCTGACAATTCCCCTCTGTTTACAAGAGAAAAACATACCACCGGATATCAAAAAACTGGAAAAGAGTGTGTGTGTACAGTATGTATAATAATAATATTGGCTGGCATTTTTTTCATGGTATATCAGATATATTCCATTCAGTTAGCATGATATTGAACTCCTCTTCGACTCATTCAGTATCATGCTCGGTGAATGGAATATATCTACCACGAAAAAAAGCCAGCCAATATTATTTAAATATTTAATTCAGATCCGCGATGTAGTCTAGTCGTGATCCCCAAAGGCCCAATAGTAAACCCAGAAATGTTGAGTACCCTAAAGTTTTATTGCATAAATGTCATCTATAGGCCTATTGGATGGAATTTAGCTTGGTTGCCCAAAGTTGCACTTTGAGCAATTTGTATAATTAGCATAAATAGGCGATTAATGTGAGATCATGAGCTCAGTCCAGTTCCACCATCACTCATTGATGAATTTGGCTGCCTAAGGAAGGGTGACAAATCTGTCCTTGTCCGAAAATTGGGAGTGCCTCATGAGAATGCTTCACTTCCCAATGTTGTTTTAGTTGATGGAAGTCAATTGCTATATCACATTGTCTGGCCAGCGGCAGGTACTATTAAGGACATTGCCTCAAGCATCAATACACGCCTCTCAAATGCCTATACTGTAGCTGGAGTTAATGAGACCCTCATCATCTTTGACCGGTACAATGATGAACCCAGTGCCAAGGATCATGAGAGGAGAAGGCGAGGAGGAATTAGTGCAACTGATTATAAGCTGACAATCAACACACCACTTCCTTGTCGAGAAGCTGTGATGAAGAGCACATCAACCAAAGCCCAGCTATCACGCCTTCTGTGCACTTTTGACCTCACCACTAATAACATCTTGTTTGTGAACGACACAGACTGCATTGTGAAGCATGAAGAGGCTGACATCACCCTAGTTAGCTACATGCTCCATGCAGCTGAAGCAGGGGCTCCAATAATACGTATCCTGAGTGATGACACTGATGTATTTGTTCTGTTGGTGTACTGGGCTTGGAAGGCCAATGTCAAATCAACAGTGCAGATGGAGAAGTGGAATGGCACCATCCTGGATATAAATGCCACTGTCAGAGAATTGGGTGACAGGTGTCAAGGTCTCCTGGGGATGCATGCACTATCGGGATGCGACACTGCTTCCTATCCTTGTGGAAAGGGCAAGACATCTGCCCTGAAAGTACTCCTAGGGAATTCTATCCCTGGTCTCAATACAGTGCTTCGTGAACCTGATGCTACTCACAGTGCCCTAAAAGATGTTGGGACTGAGTTCTTTGTCACACTGTATGGGCAGAAGAAGGCTAAGTCGATGAATAGCACTCGTTACCAGATTTACAGTCGCAGCAAAAAGCCTCCTAAACTTAAAAAGCTTCCTCCTACTGATGCCAACCTGATGCTACACATACTGCGTGCTCATCTTCAGGTCATGTTGTGGAAGGCTGCAGGTCAGAGAGAGCCACCTGTAGAAGCAAGAGTTTGTATGGGAGGTTGGTGGAAGGGTTATCATGCCTGCTCTTGCCATCCAGGCAGTGGCTCCAGTACAGCTGCTTGATGTCACCAGCTGTAGCTGCAGCACATTGAAGGCCTGTAGTAAAAGAAACTGTAGCTGCCATGCTGCAAGTATCAGTTGCACTGACTACTGCAAGTGTGAAGGGGATGAGGTCAGCTGCTGCAACCCATTCACAGTTCATACAGATGAAGATGATGAGACTGAAGGGAATGAAGAAACAAATTATGAAGATGGTGAAGGCTATTAAGTGGGATGGTGTGGTTGTTCATGCATACTATATATAGTTATTTTACAGTTTGTTTGCATATTTGCAGTTCATGTACATAGTTATTGTGTTATTGTTCTTTTGGGTTAGTTTGGGTATGTTTGTGCATGCTGGATACTTGTTCTGCATGGAACACTCCTTAATCTATCCATACAGTAGTCCAAACACTGCCACCTGATCAGATTCCTTAAACGTTTTTCACCAAATCATACCCCCAAGTATACATTTTTACCCTAAGTAAAATTATTTTGACTCGGGCTTCATCAATGAATATGATTTTGTGTGTATGCAAATGAGCACATATTTTATGGTTTATGGCCTCATTTGCATATTTAAACATTAAATTACAAAAACATGCAATACATTTTTTTCTCATGTTAGCATAAGTAATCAACTGAGAAAGTTTGATGGTGATATCTATTTTTTTTTTTTTAGCCTATTCACCTGTAATAATCTCAGTTTAATCGCCTATTTATGCAAATTATGCAAATTGCTCAAAGTGCAACTTTGGGCAACCAAGCTAAATTCTATCCATTAGGCCTATAGATGATATTTCTGCAATAAAACTTTAGGGTACTCAACATTTCCGGGTTCATGAAATCACGATTAGACTAATGTATTTTGTATGAAAAGTGCAAGTTTTTCAACACAAGAACATAAACTTCATATCTTCAAGCCGACATGCGATATTTTTATCATATAGACACATTCAAAAACAAAAAGTACACAAATTTATCAAAACAATTCATTGATTTCCTTGTGAGTGACATTCAGAGATTTATGTCACGGTTTTGAATCTCCATCTCCCGGATGTCGCTCGCATGAAAAATATGAGTGGTATATTTCCCTGTAAAACACTTGTTTCCATATAATATATATATATGTGTACGTAACAAAATGCACAAAATATTTCTACACCTTCAAAACATTTTTTTACACATGCACAAAATATATCTACCACTGGTTAGTTTCATAAATCTTCCAAATTGGCTTAATGTTAATAATATTGCAGTGGTAGAAATAAGTCAGTTTTTGTCACTGGCCAGAGGAGATACTTTGGTGAGAAATCTACTGGCCCTTCCCGATTCCAGGTGGCCCTTCAATCTGTTTAGCATGAGATCAGGGACAGACCAAACAGGGGTCAGAGAGAGGACTGTAAATCCTGAAATATTAGTGATCACTTTATTTTAGCCATTTTAGCACTTTTAGAAAACTGAACTTAACTGAAAATTTGCTAACATAATGTTGTGCTAATAATACTAATTTTGGTATCATAAATTAAAAAAAGTCGCAATTCACTATCATTCTATGGTTTTATTGTTCTGCAAATGTAGCAACTTCTCCAAAAGTGCTCAAATGTAAGAACACTAGAATTAGTAGATTTACAGTACTTAAATTATGTCATAGGTTTTTTTTTTAAATGAAGTAGCTGAGTAGAACACATTACAGCATATTTTAGCCACATGATATAGAGACTGTATGTAATTGTGATAACTTATCTGAAATCGTTGATAATGTGCTGTGTAGCCTTGTCATTAATTTTTGGAGTTGGGGCATTAGAAAGAGTAGTAGACTGACCTAAAGTGTAAGCAATGCCATCATCATGACACGAAAAAAGGCTGGGAGTTAGGGGGTATGTCCCTGGAAAAAAATTTTATATATAGATGTAAAATAGTGCATTCTGAGTGATGCAGAATACAATATTTTGCATATCAGAGTAAATAAAATGTTCTTGATCTCATTATTCCATTGGGTAATCTGTGAAAAATATAAAATTAATAAAAATGAAAGTAAAGCACCTCTGATGATTTCATGCCAGTTTGACCTATTTTCAAGTTTTATAGGTCAACCATGGGTCATCTTTGAATATATGTAGTAAATTATTGAATATTCAATTATTATTGTGAAGATCTAGACTATCTTCAAAATTCTGCAGGGGTCGAGGCTTCATTACCAAAATGGCAACCCTAAGAACAGTTGTTTCAGTATTAGAAGAACAACAAAGAAAATAGAGATTTTGTGAAACAAATATTTAGTAAACTTTAAATATCATAACTAAAGAGACAAAATATTTTAAATGAGGAACTTGAGTTAAAACGACTCAATGTAAATTATTCTTTATATGATTTTATACTATGTAGCAACTTTCTGTGTTTGGGACTATGTGGAATTGGAAACAGGCATGACAAGTCAAGGTGCACTGTTTTATTTTTCACTTTTCAGTGACTTTATCGCTACCACGTAGGCACACTACACACATAAACACACACGTGGGGTGACACAGCTCTCTCTTGTTACTGGCAATCTAAAAGACACACGTTAATAGACAGTCAGTAAGTAGACACAGGTGTATCTCGTCACGTTATCTGCTGGTCAACCTGACTCACAGCCGACACTCGACCACCCCGTCACTGCCACATACCCCCACCACCTGACTCAGGCTGGGGAGCTGTCCAACCTGCAGCTGACAGCCTGTGGCCTGTGGACCACCTCAAATTTAAAGAGTTGAAGGGTGAGATACCAAGTAATCCGTGTGTTGGTATCCTTCATGCGGTGGAGCCACTGGAGTGGGGCATGGTTGGAACAGAGGGTGAATGATCATCCTAGCAGGTAGTACCTGAGAGTGAGGACTGCCCACTGCCTAACTTGCAGTTAGGTTAATGTGGGGCGGCCTTGGGCTGAAGTTCCCTTAAGCAAGGTACCTAACCCCTGACTGCTCCCCGGGCGCTGTAGTGTGGCTGCCCACTGCTCTGGGTATGTGTGCGTGTGTTCACTGCTTCAGATGGGTTAAATGCAGAGGATGAATTTCACTGTGCTTGAAGTGTGCATGTGACAAATAAAGGTTTATTCTTCTTCTTGATGGCCACACACTCCTTCCTGATAGCGCTGTACTTCAACTCTTGCATGGAAAGCTTACAGTTGATGTGCAACACCGGGTGCTCCTCCCCCTCCACCACCTGTGACAAAACAGCCCTCAGCCCTCTATCTGTGCTGATCTGATATGTGCTGGTCTGCAAAACAAAAGGGAGAGAAAAATCAGGAGAATGCAACAGTGGGCCAATCGATTAACTGTATAAAAACACACTATTTGAGCACAAGATGGATGAGTTAAAATTGGTTTGGGGTCAAGATCTCAAAAACTGTGGGTGAAGAAACAGTCAGAAATTTTAGGGGAAAAATGATAACTAGAGATGCATTTCTGTGAGAAAATGCAAATGTGAATAGCCAACCACAGCATCAGTTGGCTATTGCTTACCGTAACTTATGTAATTAGCGGCAGTCGGGCATTGTGCACCAGTACAGCACACCAGACTACCAGTACCCACATAAAGCAGGCATGGGATTTAAAGCAGTTATGTCACAATTGTCTGTGCACTTTGTTGAACAAACTATAAAATTATCACTACATTACTATAGTGATAGTCATGCAACATCAGTGCAGCATCTCTTCAGCAACAGGGACATGCATCTTCATCACTGAGTGTAGTACAGATTTCAATGCACTGCCAATGATTCAATATATTGAAGATTCTCATGAAGCAAGTACTAATTCGATATGATAAGATTCACCCCTATTGTGATGCATTGTAATTTTGACATGATTCAACACAATGCGATTCAACGTGATGCGATGCAAAAGAACATGATGTTATTTAATTCTGTATGGTAGCATTTCCTCCTCCATGATAATCCTCCATGTGACTCTAGGAGGTTCCAGCAAGAGAAGGGATTTTATTTTGAAATCTCATTGGCGCTATGGCAAGAGAGCCACTGGGACAGCCATGCCTCCAAATTGTGCGAGACTTTGACCGAGAGACTTGAAAAAAATTGGCCACTGACAACAATGGAGATGAGCGAGCATGCTTGAGAGGCAGTTTACAGATAAAAGGTGCTTATGGCAACACTTCAATGAACTTGCATAGAAAAATATTGAGCCATGAATAGAAAATATTTCTCCCAATGTGTTACTGAAATGTGCACAAAAGATATCCTTTCTTTCCAAAGTAAATCAGTTACCTTTCTACAATTAAATATGACCCAGATTCCAAAAAAGTTGGAACACTGTGTAAAATGTAAATAAAAACAGAATGCAATGATTTGCAGATCTTTTTTGACCCATATGCAGTAGAATACAACATAAAGGTGAGATATTTCATTTTCAGATTGATAAACTTTGTTTTTGTAAATTTACACTCAGCCTAAATTTGATGGCTGCAAGACGTTCTAAAATAGTTGGGACAGGGGCATGATTACCACTCTTACATTAGTTTTTCTTTTAACAACATTCAGTAAGCATTTGGGAACTGAGGACACTAGTTGTTGAAGTTTTATATGCATGTGCGCATTTCCTCAATGTTTAATTGTTTCAGTTTTGTGAAATGTTCATTTGTGGCAAAGATTATTTCAGCAGAGTCCATAAAATGCTGAGTTAGTTGAAAAAGTTTGTTGAATCGATTAGGTGGCCATTTCATTAATAAGAATAAAATCTTTCTTTGCTCTTAGATTTTTCGTTAGAGGCTGTGCCAGAGGATGTCAGTTTGGGGTCGTAAAGCATCATGTCTTGTAGACGGGCAGCAGGCAGATTGGGTTTAACGTAAACACCTTGTGCGTTTCAGCATCTTCCCAAGATTGTAAATACATTTGTTGCACAATTAAATATACATGTCATTATGTCAATTTATCAAACTTTCAGAATAGGAAGCAAATGAACCATCCAACCACCATGGGTAATTCTAACCATAAGACATCGCAAAAGGCTCAGTATATCACAAAACATACAAAATATCAGTATAATTTAGAGGTCTTTTAAGTTAGTTTACAGCTTTGTAAAATCCCTTTACTGAGCTTAGGACCTACTCAGTACAATCAGAGGAAACCTTTATGATGTCACCTCAATGAAAGTTAACCAAATCAGTAATGTGCAAGTTAGGTTGTAATCATTTTGCTGCAAGCTACACACATTATCATGAAACCGTGTGAAAATATATCCAGTGTTATGTAAGCTAGTTGGACAGAAAATGGAATGTCACCGTATACGCTATCCTATGTTGCTTGCATAGCAAGCAACATAGGCTAACAAACATAAATGCCTATTTCATTACATGCATAATGCTATACTCATAAAGAGATGACATAGCTGCATACCTTTATCCATTACCTGCAACTCCCAGAGAATTGAAAGTGGTAGATCATATTGTGTGCCGCAATTGCGCCCTTCTAGGGGTGTCCGGGTGTCTAGGGGTGTCCCCCAGAAAATAAAAAAAAAAAAAGAAAAATGGTGTTTTCCTGCATTCTGAGTGTCATATTTAAAGAAAACTGATTGGGAAATCAGACCAGCAAACTTCACAAAATGCATGTTTCTCACCTTGCCTCCATATTTTGATGCTGGATAATCCAACGACCAAGTCGCCTTGAACTTGTCATTGTGAATCTTTTTTCTTCCGAGTTTTCATTGTTCGCGATCACCAGTGTGTGTTTGGTTTTTACAAATACTGGCGTGATTTGTTGTAATGTGAGCTCATTGCCAATTGGCTAGAACCATAACGAGAACCAATGGAATGGCATGATGGAGCGATACAGTTTAGATTCAACATCGTTATCGTGCCATTCTGCTGGCTTTCTGCTTTACTTAATATGACTGTTTCACGCTATATGCTTGTATCCCCTGTGCTGAAAACAGCTGAAGCAAGGTCAGAAGAGCAAATCCAACAGTGTTCACTGATTATTTTGTCATGTAGTAGTTTTTAGAACTAAAATCGGTACACTACCATGTGAATCGGTAGAGTTGGCAAGTATGCTTTATCTTTTGCACATCTCTGATTTTTACTAATTGCATTAGTCCTGTACAAAGTTAGAGGCATACAATTTGATGATAGATTCCCCCACTCCCCCTGTCTTAGGCTTCGGGTCCAGGACTCGAGTCCAACTTGTAACTTGACTTGGACTTGAGCCCTGATAACTCGGCCTTGGACTCAGACTCGTGCATGAACTGCATTCGGACTTGTAAATTGGAGACGAGGACTTGGATTTTTTTCTTTATTTTTTGTAACATGCCATAATAACTTGGCATAAGATATTTATATCTACATTAATTTTGTACTAATTTCATGCAAGAGTATCAGACCTGCGCGCCTTGGCCCTCGGGTACGATCCGGACAGCGTGCGCGCCAAGCGGATGCACGCACCTGCACAGGATTAAGGCGCAGTCAGTGTGCCAATATAAAAATATCATTTAAATATAAACGCACTTACTTTATGAAGTATTTAGTTGCGTTGCTGACACATTACCGAGCTTTATTTCCTTGTTTGGTTTCCTGATCCCTGATTTCCTGTTTCTCGTCTTTGATTCTGCCGAGTCTATGATGGCCTGTATGTGCCTCGCTTGACCTGTTGCCTGTTTTACAATTTTGCCTGCTGTTCTGGATTGTTTACCTGTCTTCACTTGTATTAATAAACACACCTTCTGCACTTACATCCATCTCCCAACCATCTCTAACAGAATACTTCATACTCCATGACAAAGAGAATGCACATTCACCTGTTCATACGTCACGTTCAGGAACAAACTAATGTTAATGGCACCAAAACAGCCACTGTCAAATGGTGCAGTTGGAGTCTTGTTCTCGGACTCAACTCGGATCAATAGTGAACTTGACTCAATTTTTTTAATGACTTGACTCAGACTTGAACACTGGGAACTCGAGACTGGACTCAGACTTGAGGTTTAGTGACTCGACTACAACACTGATCTCAGTCTAGTAGTCATTTAAATATCATTCACCATAAAGCAACTCTCAAAGCAATCTGAACTTTTGTTAACTTACTATAAACTCATGCTCATAAAGGAAATTTGCACAGTCCAAATTTTATGTAAAATACCTCAGACTTTAAAGGGGTACCAAATATAATATATACAGTTGCTGATGTGACAGAGTAATGTATTCTTAAGTATTCTATCAAATTTATATACTAGAAAACAACGAAATATCTTGGTAATTGTAAATATAATAGTCGGTACGCTAAACGGCACAAGAGTCGCCATTTTAAAAAGACCGTGACGTCAGCCCTACCCACTGCACTAGGAGAGAAGCGTGTAATCATGGTGTCGGGCGCATCAAGTGAAAGCGACAGCTCTGTCGAATCATACGAAGAGATCCCGCAAGACACACTGCAAGCAGGCTATGGCTTAGAAGGATACCAGTTTGAACCTAGGAGAGGTACTCTCAACTCCGGTGATGACGAAAGAAGAGAAGAAAGCTCGAACTCGCTTGGTGTTTTTCAGCGGAAACGAATGAAAAGACACGTCTGGAGGATCGTTATGCTTTCCATTGGTCCTGTTATTACACCCGAAAGCTAGTGTGGCATTGTGTAGCCGATCACTTACAATTCATCCTACTTTCCGATTCACACGTGCTATTCCCAACCTCAATGAGCCAACACAACTGGGCACATACATACGTCATGAGTGTTACGCAAAGAAAATGAACGTGCATTCTGATTGGATAAAATTAATATCATGGCGGGCTGTTCAAACTGTGGAAATAGTTTGCTCGAGCTACTTTCAAAACACTATAATTTTCCAACCTTAGAACAAAAAACTTTTGTAAGTCTTGAATAAGGTTTGTTAATGTGTGTTTTATTGTTATATTTACTCTATATATTGCCCTCTGTTCCCCTTTAATAACATAATTTTGGCAACTCGATAGCAGTAGCTCACAGCAACATGTCTAAATAGCAAATTAAAGTGGATATCTCTCTAAGCAACCAAACTAGTTCACTTTTGAGTTATGTCTTGTTGATGAATAAATTGATAAACTGGAGATTTACTTGACAAAGGGATTTACAAATATGCATATTCTATTGTAGATTTATATGACAACACAGGCTATTTCTTTGATATGGCTTCAACCGTCAGTGAATAAAATCACACAGCGTGGCTACTTGCTTGTTACACTTATGATGATTATAATGTTGGAACTGTATCTCTGTTCAGTGTGAAATCCTGAATGAAGCCTGGTCGATGTTGTCCAAGGTTTGTGAAACTGTCCAGAGTGAAATGGTCACACAGTGTGATGCAGACACAGTGGCTCTGCGCTGTCCATATCGATGCAATTTTTTAATATTTACTGATCTTTATTATAAGTTTAGTCAACAGTGCAAATCGTTCATATAACCACAAGGAACTGCTTAGTCAGACAAAGTTATGAGCAAGGTTTTTTTTTTTTGTTTGTTTGTTTGTTTGTTTGTTTGTTTGTTTGTTTGTTTGTTTGTTTGTTTGTTTTTAATGCAACTTTAGTGACTTTGATAGCATCACAAAAGAGCTAACCAGCAACTCTGTGGCTCACCATGCCAGCCAGAAGGAGACCAAGGCAGTGTCACAGAGAACACAAGAGTGTGGATGGTGCGCCAGGATGCAGGCCAGGCTATGAAGTGCTCCACAAATACTTTCACACAGACAAAGTACTCCGGTACAAGCAGGGATATCTATATCAACAATGACTGTTGCATCGGTGACACTTAGGCTACATCCACACGACAATGGCAACGAGATTTTATAAAAAAAATATCGCGTCCACATGGGCAACGGATCAGTAAAATATCTGGTACATATGGCAACGCTTGCTGAAAACGATGCAATACACATGCCACACCTCTAGGGGCTCTGTAAGACGGTCCCATTGGAGACACCAGAACAATAGAAGAAGTAGACGCATGCGCATAAACCCCTTCTTCTACCCGGTGTGAAGCACTGTCAGGAACAAACACACAACAAGAAGAAGATGGCTGCGACTACGCGAGGAAATCGTGCCTTCTGTGTGTACAAATTAGTTTTATTAGTGTGCATAGTTTTATATAACTTAATTTTCTTATTGTGTGTGAACATTTTGAAAATCATTTTTATAAAATTTATATAACTTTTTATATTGTGTGTGAACATTTTGAAAAGCAGTCTTATCCAATAAAAAAAATAAATTCAAGAAATGGTTCAGTTACTTGTTTATTTAAAAGAAAAGCTGTATACAAAAGTGAATGCAATGCAGTGGTTCATACAAAACAGCGAGAGTGCTGCTTGTTCTAGTCATGTGGTTGTGACGTCATCGTAAACAAATCCGTTCTACTCATCCAGACGACTTCGCAACGGCGCCGTTGCCAGATTTTTCCACTCTGGAACCCGTTCTCAAAAAATATCGTTGTGGGGCACCCAAAACGCCAGTGCCGTGTGGACGCCAGGCTGAAACGAGAAACAATTTTATCAGATTCACCTGAATCCGTTGCCGTGTGGACAGGGCCTTAATCTCACTGTATTTGTGCAATGACAATTGTTCATTCTTCACAAATACCTGCGGAACTGTTCAAGTTTTGGCTGTGCAGGCCCATGGTAACAATAGACTCTGAACTTAAACATGGGCTGGTGTATGCAAATGTTGGGGCATAAATGTTCATGAGTCTGGACTGTTACAAAACACTCCAGTATTTTGGAATTGGCCCATTTTACTGCTCTCTTTTTACATATGCACGATTTGCATTTGAAAGAGGAGACAACTATGTTTGTGGTTCATTGATTATTAGATTAGATTAGATTCAACTTCATTGTCATTGCACATGTCACAGGTACAAGACAACAAAATGCAGATTGCATCTAACTAGAAGTGCATAGCAGTAAATAACAAGTGTAATATACAAATATAAATGCACAGAAATTACAGGGTATGGAATGGTATAATGATAGATATTTACAGTATGTACAAATGTGCGATATGAATGTACTATAGTACTATACCATTGTACTATAGTGCAATGGTATGATATAGATATTTGCAGTATATACAAAACGTGGTATGAATAAACAGTAGTGCAAATGGTGATAGTGTAGTGAAGTCAGTTTGGTCGTGTGTGTGTGTGTGTGTGTGTACAACCCCAATTCCAAAAACAAAAAATTGGGGGTGTACAACCCCAATTCCAAAAAAGTTGGGACATTATGTAAAACAAACAAAAACAGAATGTGAAGATTTTCAAATTATGAAAACCTTATATTTAATTGAAAATAGTACAAAGACAACATATCAAAGGTTGAAACTGAGAATTTTTTTGAATTTGATGTCAGCAACACCTTTCAAAAAAGTTGGGACGGGGCAACAAAAGACTGAAAAAGTTGCATAATGCTAAAAAAAATAATAATTTGTGTTAATTGGCAACAGGTCAGTAACATGATTGGGAATAAAAAGAGCATCCCAGAGAGGCTGAGTCTCACAGAAGTAAAGATGGGTAGGGGTTCACTGCTCTGTGTTGCAAACAGTGCAACAATATAAGAATAACGTTCCTTAATGTAAAACTGCAAAGGATTTGGGGATCACATCATCTATGGTACATAATATCGTTAAAAGATTCAGATAATCTGGAGAAATCTCTGTATGTAAGAGACAAGGCTGAAAACTGACAGTGGATGCCTGTGATCTTCAGGCCTTCAGGAGACCTTGCATAAAAAGCAGACACAGGTCTGTCATGGAAATCACTGTATGGGCTCAGGAACACTTCAGAAAACCATCGTCTATGAAAACAGTTCATTACTGCATCCACATATGCAAGTTTAAGCCATACAGTGGGGCAAAAAAGTACAACCCCGATTCCAAAAAAGTTGGGACAAAGTACAAATTGTAAATAAAAACAGAATGCAATAATTTACAAATCTCAAAAACTGATATTGTATTCACAGTAAAACATAGACAACATCAAATGTCGAAAGTGAGACATTTTGAAATTTCATGCCAAATATTGGCTCATTTGAAATTTCATGACAGCAACACATCTCAAAAAAGTTGGGACAGGGGCAATAAGAGGCTGGAAAAGTTAAAGGTACAAAAAAGGAACAGCTGGAGGACCAAATTGCAACTCATTAGGTCAACTGGCAATAGGTCATTAACATGACTGGGTATAAAAAGAGCATCTTGGAGTGGCAGCGGCTCTCAGAAGTAAAGATGGGAAGAGGATCACCAATCCCCCTAATTCTGCGCCAACAAATAGTGGAGCAATATCAGAAAGGAGTTCGACAGTGTAAAATTGCAAAGAGTTTGAACATATCATCATCTACAGTGCATAATATCATCAAAAGATTCAGAGAATCTGCAAGAATCTCTGTGCGTAAGGGTCAAGGCCGGAAAACCATACTGGGTGCCCGTGATCTTTGGGCCCTTAGACGGCACTGCATCACATACAGGCATGCTTCTGTATTGAAAATCACAAAATGGGCTCAGGAATATTTCCAGAGAACATTATCTGTGAACACAATTCACCGTGCTATCCGCCGTTGCCAGCTAAAACTCTATAGTTCAAAGAAGAAGCCATATCTAAACGTGATCCAGAAGCGCAGATGTCTTCTCTGGGCCAAGGCTCATTTAAAATGGACTGTGGCAAAGTGGAAAACTGTTCTGTGGTCAGACGAATCAAAATTTGAAGTTCTTTATGGAAATCAGGGACGCTGTGTCATTCGGACTAAAGAGGAGAAGGACGACCCAAGTTGTTATCAGCACTCAGTTCAGAAGCCTGCATCTCTGATGGTATGGGGTTGCATTAGTGCGTGTGGCATGGGCAGCTTACACATCTGGAAAGACACCATCAATGCTGAAAGGTATATCCAGGTTCTAGAGCAACATATGCTCCCATCCAGACGACATCTCTTTCAGGGAAGACCTTGCATTTTCCAACATGACAGTGCCAAACCACATACTGCATCATGGCTGCGTAGAAGAAGGGTCCGGGTACTGAACTGGCCAGCCTGCAGTCCAGATCTTTCACCCATAGAAAACATTTGGCACATCATAAAACGGAAGATACGACAAAAAAAGACCTAAGACAGTTGAGCAGCTAGAATCCTACATTAGACAAGAATGGGTTAACATTCCTGTCCCTAAACTTGAGCAACTTGTCTCCTCAGTCCCCAGACGTTTACAGACTGTTGTAAAGAGAAAAGGGGATGTCTCACAGTGGTAAACATGGCCTTGTCCCAACTTTTTTGAGATGTGTTGTTGTCATGAAATTTAAAATCACCTAATTTTTCTCTTTAAATGATACATTTTCTCAGTTTAAACATTTGATATGTCATCTGTGTTCTATTCTGAATAAAATATGGAATTTTGAAACTTCCACATCATTGCATTCTGTTTTTATTTACAATTTGTACTTTGTCCCAACTTTTTTGGAATCAGGGTTGTATTTAGTCAGTCACCAATTGTGCAAGTTCTCCCACTTAAAAAGATGAGAGAGGCCTGTAATTTTCATCATAGGTATACCTCAACTGTGAGAGACAAAATGAGAAAAAAAAATCCAGAAAATCACAGTCTGATTTTTAAAGAATTTATTTGCAAATTATGGTGGAAAATAAGTATTTGGTCAATAACAAAAGTTCATCTCAATACTTTGTTATATACCCTTTGTTGGCAATGACAGAGGTCAAACGTTTTCTGTAAGTCTTCACAAGGTTTTCACACACTGTTGCTGGTATTTTGGCCCATTCCTCCATGCAGATCTCCTCTAGAGCAGTGATGTTTTGGGGCTGTCGCTGGGCAACACAGACTTTCAACTCCCTCCAAAGATTTTCTATGGGGTTGAGATCTGGAGACTGGCTAGGCCACTCCAGGACCTTGAAATGCTTCTTACGAAGCCACTCCTTCATTGCCCGGGCGGTGTGTTTGGGATCATTGTCATGCTGAAAGACCCAGCCACGTTTCATCTTCAATGCCCTTGCTGATGGAAGGAGGTTTTCACTCAAAATCTCACGATACATGGCCCCATTCATTCTTTCCTTTACACGGATCAGTCGTCCTGGTCCCTTTGCAGAAAAACAGCCCCAAAGCATGATGTTTCCACCCCAATGCTTCACAGTAGGTATGGTGTTCTTTGAATGCAGCTCAGCATTCTTTCTCCTCCAAACACGACAAGTTGAGTTTTTACCAAAAAGTTCTATTTTGGTTTCATCTGACCATATGACATTTTCCCAATCCTCTTCTGGATCATCCAAATGCTCTCTAGCAAACTTCAGCCGGGCCTGGACATGTACTGGCTTAAGCAGGGGGACACGTCTGGCACTGCAGGATTTGAGTCCCTGGCGGCGTAGTGTGTTACTGATGGTAGCCTTTGTTACTTTGGTCCCAGCTCTCTGCAGGTCATTCACTAGGTCCCCCCGTGTGGTTCTGCAATTTTTGCTCACCGTTCTTGTGATCATTTTGACCCCACGGGGTGAGATCTTGCGTGGAGCCCCAGATCGAGGGAGATTATCAGTGGTCTTGTATGTCTTCCATTTTCTAATAATTGCTCCCACAGTTGATTTCTTCACACCAAGCTGCTTACCTATTGCAGATTCAGTCTTCCCAGCCTGGTGCAGGTCTACAATTTTGTTTCTGGTGTCCTTTGACAGCTCTTTGGTCTTGGCCATAGTGGAGTTTGGAGTATGACTGTTTGAGGTTTTATACTGATAACGAGTTCAAACAGGTGCCATTAATACAGGTAACGAGTGGAGGACAGAGGAGCCTCTTAAAGAAGTTGTTACAGGTCTGTGAGAGCCAGAAATCTTGCTTGTTTGTAGGTGACCAAATACTTATTTTACCGAGGAATTTACCAATTAATTCATTAAAAATCCTACAATGTGATTTCCTGGATTCTTTCCCCCCATTCTGTCTCTCATAGTTGAAGTGTACCTATGATGAAAATGACAGGCCTCTCTCATCTTTTTAAGTGGGAGAACTTGCACAATTGGTGGCTGACTAAATACTTTTTTGCCCCACTGTATATAAAAAAATATCCAGAAACACCACCATCTTCTCTGGGCCCGAGCTCTTTTATGAAGAGATAAAGTGGAAAATTGTCCTGAAGTCTGACAAATCAAAAGTAGAAATTCTTTTTAGAAATCATGGACACCACATCCTCCAGGCTAAAGAGGAGAGGTACCATCCGGCTTGTTATCAGTTCAAAAGCCAGCATCTATGATAGTATGAGGGTGCATTAGTGCACATGACATTGGGTAGCTTGTACATCTGAGAAGGCATCATTAATGCTGAATGATATATACATATTTCAGAGCAATATGCTACCATCCAGACAAACCACTTTCTGCACATATTAAAACTACATGACTCCACAGTAAAAGAGTCCGGGTGCTAAACTGGCCTGCCTGCAGTCCAGGCCACTCTCTCATTGAAAGTATTATAAAGCACAAAATACAACAAAGGAGACCCCAAACTATTGAGCAAATGAAATTGTATATCAGGCAATAATGGGATACCATTTCTCTTTCAAAACTACAGCAATTAGTCTCCTTAGTTCCCAAACATTTACATAGTGTTAAAAGTAGTGGTGATGCAGCACATTGGTTCACATGCCCATGTCCCAACTTTATTGAAACTTGTTGCTGACATCAAATTCAAAATGAGAATACATTTTTCAAAAAAACAAAATTTCTCAGTTTCAACATCTGATATGTTGTCTTTGTACTATTTTCAATGAAATATAGGGTTTCAATGATTTGCAAATTATTGCATTCTGTTTTTATTTACAGTTTACACAGCGTCCCAACTTTTTTGTAATTGGGGTTGTATGTCAGTTCCATGCACCAAACTCTCCTTTTTCAACTATACAGAGGTAAATACAGCTTTCCATTCTATGGCACCATTAAATATTGATTAATACACAAGATAAATAGCCTCCTGTCAGAGTGCTTTTAGAAATGTATGCTCAAGACAGGCCATAAGCAGTAGACATGCATCTGAATCAGTCAAACTGTACATGTTCACAGTATGCTGAAGTTTGGACAAGAACTCAACTGGATCTTTCTCACCTGGCTGAAATACACCCACTGTCTTAAACTCTGAACGTGGAGAAGATGAAGGAGATTGTTGTGGACTTCAGGAGAGAGCACATCCAGCATGCTCCAATATCTATCGACGGTGCTGCAGTGGAGAGGGTGAGCAGCACCAAGTTTCTGGGTGTGTACATCTCTGAAGACCTGTCCTGGAACAACAACACCGCATCACTGGCCAGAAAAGCCCAACAGCGTCTGTACTTCCTCCGCAAACTGAGGAGAGCAAGAGTCCCGGCCCCCATCATGCACACATTCTACAGAGGCACCATCGAGAACATCCTAATCAGCTGCATCACCGTGTGGTACGGCACCTGCACCGTGTCCTGCTGCAAGACTCTGCAGCGCATCGTGAGAGCAGCTGAGAAGATCATTGGTGTCTCTCTCCCTTCTCTTATGGATATCTATAACTCCCGCCTCACCTGCAAAGCCATCAGGATTGCAGGTGACCCCACCCACCCATCTCACAGCCTCTTCAGCCTGCTGCCGTCGGGGAAGAGACTGCGGAGTCTCCGGGCCAAAACCAGCAGGCTCAAGAACAGTTTCTTTCACCAGGCAGTCAGGAGGCTCAACTCCCTCCCTGTTCTGCCCCTCCTCCCCCCTCTACCCCCTGCCACAGATTCTGCTCACACACACCCCTTCAGCATCTGACATGTCATCCTCACAGTTCCCCCCCCACACACACACACACATATATACATACATCTCATCGTTCATTAACACACTGAACTCAGGGACCGCACATCTCACTTTACCTCGCCCATTTGCACTATTCCGCACTACCTCACCTTAACAGCTGCTAGTTGTTTATTCTGCTTATTTCATGTTTCATGTTTACCTGCTATACCTCAAGTGCCCTTGACTGTTTGGTTATTTGTACCAATTTGTGTGTGTGTGTGTGTGTGTGTGTGTGTGTGTGTGTGTGTGTGTGTGTTTAGTCTAGTTAATATCTAGAGTGTTTATACTGTTTATATTGTCTGAGTGTTTAGTCTGTCTTGTTGTTATCTAGTGTTTATACTGTTTATATTGTTTGAGTGTTTAGTCTAGTTCATATCTAGAGTGTTTTGTACTGTTTATATTGTCTGAGTGTTTAGCCTGTCTTGTTCTTATCTAGTGTTTATACTGTTTGTTTATTCTGTTTATAATGTTTGAGTGTTTAGTCTGTCTAGTTCCTATCTAGAGTGTTTATACTGTTTATATTGTTTGTTTTTTCAATTATTCTATTTTTATTTATTGCATTGCCAGTTTGCACCGTGGGTCAGAGAGGACTGATATTTCATCTGTGCTGTATGTCGAGCATGTATAGCATATTTGACAATAAAGTTGACTTGACTTGACATGACAGACAGCTGTCTAACAGCTGAGTCTTTGCAGGTCTTTGTTTAATGTTTCTCTCGTTGCATATTCTCGATCTTCTTGTATGCACTTGTGCCATTGGAAATCTTGCAGAACTGTCTAAATGATGTATGGTTCTGTCCTATTATCACTTCTTTCTGTGTTGTCATCCTTGTTAAGACTCTTGTTGCTATGTCTGTAAAGATTCTCAGTCATCCAGGTCATAGTAATCTGTGGGTGATAAAAGAGAGCAACTGGACTTGCTTGAAGATTCTTGAAGACGTTTCATCTCTCATCCAAAAGGCTTCTTCAGTTCTGTCTGACTAATAGGGAGTATCAGGTATTTATCCTCTCATGGATGAAAAGCAATCCTAAGGTGTCGTTGAGTCATCCTGTTGGCATGGGTCACTGGGGGCTGGGTGTGAATGGCCTAGAGAGTCGTTGGGGTGATCAATGGGTTGTTGGTTCTCTCTGTCCTCCTGTGAGTCACTGAAAACAGCTGGGTTTTGGTGTGCATTCAGTTGTCTGGGAAGTGTGCCAAGGACTGCATTGTAGGTGGCTGATAAATGGTGTCTTAGACCACCACCTCTGTTTAGTGATGGTCGTTCCAGGTTGACAAAAATGGCTTCTTTAACTCCTCGCTCATACCAACTATCCTCTCTGGCAAAAATGCGTACGTTGCAATCCTGAAATGAGTGTCCTTTGTTGTTAAGATGAAGATAGACAACAGAGTCCTGGCCTGAGGAACTGGCTCTCCTGTGTTGAGCCATGCGCCTGTGAAGCGGTTGTTTTGTTTCCCCAATATATGAGTCCGTGCACTGAATGGCATACACTACGTTGTCCTGTTTGTATCTGGGTATTCTGTCCTTAGGGTGGACCAGTTTCTGCTTCAGGGTGTTACTGGGTCTGAAATGTACCAGAATGTTGTGTTTGTAGAAGATCCTCCTGAGTTTCTCAGATAGACCAGAAATGTAAGGAATGACCGTGTTCCTGTTATCTTCCTTGTCTGTTATGTTCCTTTTTCTGCTCTTGAAGAAAGCCCAGTTGGGATACCTGCAGTTCTGAAGTGCTTTCTTGATGTGATTTTGCTCCTTTTCTTTTCCCTCTACCGTTGTAGGAATGTTCTGAGCCCTGTGTTGCAAGGTCCTAATGACCCCCAATTTGTGTTCGTGGGTGGTGTGAGTCGAAGAGTAGGTACTGGTCTATGTGTGTGGGTTTCCAGTAGACCTCAATGCTAAGGCTTCTGTTTTGTCTAATGTGTACATCACAATCCAAGAAGGCTAGATTATTCCCACTGACGTCCTCCCGAGCAAAATTGATGTTGATATCCACTGCATTGATGTGCTTAGAAAAGGCTTCCACCTCCTGGGTTTTGATTTTAACCCAGGTGTCATCCACATACCTGAACCAGTGGCTGGGAGCAACTCCTGAAAAAGTGGTCAAAACTTTATGTTCCACTTCCTCCATGTATAGATTGGCCACAATAGGGGACACCGGTGAGCCCATGGCGCATCCATGCTTCTGTCTGTAGAAACTTTCATTAAACTGGAAAAAGGTGGTGGTCAGGCAGAGGTCAAGCAAGGTGCAAATCTGGTCCGTGGTGAGGTTCGTTCTATCCAGTAAGGTGCTATCTTGAAGGAGTCGTTTTCTAACAGATTCGACTGCTTCTGTGGTGGGAATGCAGGTGAACTCTTGTTGCTAGCAATATTCATTAGCATAACCATGCATGGTGCAGGCAAAACACAGAAGGCTAGTGGTCTTTTCTAGTGAACAGTGGAGTGAAACATTTTCTAACAGATTTTATTTGTGAATTGAGTGACCTTCATTCTTTCTCGAAAAATTCTTGCACTGATTCAATTTCCTCCAGTCTTTCCTCTGTTGAGTACTTTTCTGCTTAAAGCACCACTTTGAGTGTCCACTTTCCCTAACTATTCTTTCACTAATTTATAATCAACAAGAAGTGCTTGAAGGGCATTTGCAAGTTTTTCTATATCTTTAATCATTCTGGGGTTATTTTCTCAGCAAGATGTGGCCCCACTCATAGGGCTCATCCACAGCATTCTCAATCCCATCAAAGATTCCATCTGAACTATGCTTTGCAATATACTGAATAATAAATTTCTCCATCATTAAAATATAACAAAACAATGATTCAGGTATGCGAGTCTAGTTTAAATGCATCACCACTGCTTTGGATACCTGGGCCTTCCAACTCCCATCTATGCATTGCAGTAACAAATCAAATTGATAATTTTGTCTCAGTACATCGGAAAATAACCACTTTGCTTCAGGTTCTCTTATAATTTTGAAACTATGTTAACGCTAACGCTACGGTACTTTGCGCTTATAAGAACACCTAAGCTGAACACCTAAGCTTATCACCTAACATACAGTGTCTTGCAAAAGTATTCATCCCCTTTGGTGTTTGTTCTGTTTTGTTGCATTACAAGCTGGAATTAAAATGGATTTTTTGAGGGTTAGCACCATCTGATTTACACAACATGCCTACCACTTTTAAAGATGAAAATTGTTGTTTTATTGTGACACAAACAATAAGATAAAAAAAAAAAAACAGAAATCTGGAGTGTGCATAGGTATTCACCCCCTTTCATATGAAACCCCTAAATAAGAACTGGTCCAAACAGTTCACTTCATAAGTCACATAATTAGTTAAGATCCACCTGTGTGCAATCAAAGTGTCACATGATCTGTCACATGATGTCTGTATAAATCAACCTGTTCTGGAAGGACCCTGACCCTGCGACTTAGACTTTCTTTATTGTAATTCATATATATATATATATATATATATATATATATATATATATATATATATATATATTAGTGCTGTCAAGCGATTAAAATATTTAATCGCGATTAATGTCGCGACTGTCATAGTTAACTCGCGATTAATCGCAATTTAATTGCACATTTTTGTCACATGAAAAACCATTGTAATTCTCTTATCAGCATAAAAAAGTGAATGGGCTTGCTTTGTACCAATGTTTTTTTTTGTTTTTTATTGCAGAGCATAACACGTCTTGTCACAGCCACTGACATCCATAACTTCCATATTAGATGAGAAAACCAAGGGATGAAAAATAAAGTGCATATCACTGTGAAAATAAAAAAAATGTTTTATTTTACTCTTCATTAGTTTCTTTTGAAGAGAAGTATTTGCCATAAAAGAAGAAAAAAACAGATAACAAAAATAAAAACATTCATCATACGTTCAAAAACGTTCATCATAGTGTGGCACTGTATTATCTAATTCTCACTGCTTATAACTATACACCTACCCGGTGGAGATGAGCTGGGAAACTGAAGACTGAAGGAACAGTATTGAAAAGTATTTTTCCAGTCTCACCTGTGAAAGGTAATCCCATGTGATCTCATTTGGACGGTAAACCTGTTGGTACAGTTAAACGCAGCACATGAATGAGGCATCTTTACTCTCGGCTACTGTCTAGACGCTATACCAGAGACGGTTGAAGAATCTCCACTTTGCCCCATCCAATATGGCGGCGAAGATGTTTATATGTCTATACCTTTCTCCATCACTCACACGTACTCTTATTGAAGCAGCGCGTGACAAGCCTCAACAGGAACTACGGGTGACTCGCAGGGCCAAATTAGAATTTGCGTTAACGGCACTATTTTTTTTAATCGCGTTAAATTGAGATCGCGTTAACACGTTATTATCACGTTAACTTTGACAGCACTAATATACAGAGGTGGGACAAAGTCACTAATGTGCAAGTCACAAGTAAGTCTCAAGTCCTACCACTCAAGTCCGAGTCAAGTCACAAGTCAAGGCACTTTTGACCAAGTCAAGTCCAAGTCCAAGTCCTACCCAAGCCAAGTCGAGTCCAAGTCCAAGTCTCATTTTTTTCCAAGTCCCTAACAAGTCACCATTTATTCTACAGGCAATCAACACATTTTTGATCACAAATGTATTACCTCTCCACACTGCAGTGTATGTCCTCCTTTGCCAGTCACCTTGGATAAAAATGTCTGCTTAATGTAATGTCAATGATTCATAGAGTCAGCACAAGTAACTACAGTACACCCATTCTTTTCCATTTTAAAATGTTTTAGAGCTTGTGCCCCAAGACAATCAAAGAATCTCAGAGGAGACAATGATTAGTTAGTTAACGTTAGTAAAGCATCCTAAATTTTCAGTGAGTTTAGTTTGAGTGAGTCAGTGTACATCTGAGGCTAAGGGTGTGAGAATGAGTGAAAGTATGACCATTTCCTTAAATTTTTTATTGGAAAATTAGTGAGAAATTAAAACAAAATTCTAAACAAAACTAGTACTGGTACTGTGTAACAAAAATAATTTTCTTTTCATTTCATTCATGTCATTTTTCACATAAAAATGCTTTTCATGTGCATTTTAAGACATGAAACTCAAAGTCCAAGCTAACAGATGATCTGTGTACTTTTAGAATCAAAGAATGGTTTTCCTTCTGAAGTTAGGCACTGTCCCAACATACAACATGACATGGCTTTAACACAATACAACGTGACTTGAGTACGTTTGTGTGTGTGAGAGAGACCAACTAACTGACAAAAAATTCCGGAAATATCTGTTCTCCACTACTGAGAGAGGGATGTTGCATCCAATGACCAAATCTGTTAGTATTGAATTTGTGATGGCTTTTTGTTGTGGGTGGGTAGCATTGTACTGTGTATCTTTTGCAGTAAGGAATCCAGAAATGGACGGCCGCTCTGTCTCACGTGGGATTATCTTGTTCTTCAGATATTCTGCAAATCTAAACAAGAAAAAAAAATGTAAAATTAGTAGGCCTACTTGTTTTCTGTTTTTAATCATGTAGACATTAACATGTTTTTATCATTTTCAATATCAAAGTCTGAGTTCATTTAATCTGAACATATTTGTTTATACACAGTATAATGTTTAATACAAGCCAGCCAGGATGTTCCCTTAAGCAGTTTAGCTAGACCACAATGCATTCACTAAACACTCGCTAAAATACCGGTAGCCTCAGTAAACACAGAACGTTGTGACGATGTAGTCAGAATCAGAGTCCTCTAGGGCTCTGGCCAGAATGTGAGAATGAAGCCCTGGCAACATTCTAGAGAGCCGTATAATAAAGTAGAATAAACAGTTGTTGTGAATTTCAGAATGTTCAGCGGAATCCTCCAGATCCAAGTTGCGTGCTTTTGGCGAATTTGGTTTCTCGCCAGAGACTAATAAATGCACTGGTAAAGCCACGCTATGTAGAGGCATTGTGTGCCCTGTCATTTGGGTAAGACTGTGGGATAATGCTTCGCGTTGGAGTAGGCTATACTCCAATCTGTCGGGATGTACTGCGCTATAAAACGTCAGCTGAGCTTACATTTTACATAGCCCAAATGGCCCATTGCCTACATGACACCAGAGAGAGGAAGAGAATAGAATTGAATGTCTCTGATGACACGTAATCCCAGCACTAATAACACACATCGCACAGCGTCCACGACTTGGTGCAGTACGTAGCAAACAGTTAAACGCCTGGTTTAACTTGCATTGCTAGTCATCTCGTCTCAGTGGTTTAAATGCCTTTCATGACAAGCACTGACTTTCCCATTGCAAAGAGCGAACTTCTGTTTTACATACTTAGTTTGCAGCCTGGGTAACTGTTTATTTGATTCACGTTTTATCCTTTGCTGTCCGGTTCTTATCATAAGTCTGTGTCGTTCTGACCAGAGCCTTTATAACAATCTTGTAAACGTTCTCTGCTCTGACCAAATCACCACCTTCTGGCTATGCCTTCCCAATGTGTGTTAACTGGTAGCCTAGCCCACATAATCTAACACTAGACTGAACACAAAAGCAATCCAATAAAAAAATCTACTTCACTATTTTATATTCAGCAAAGCAAAACAAATCCTTGACAGCGTTAATATATTAACACATTCCACTTCTAGCCACCAACTAGCCTGTACAGATTCTTGCTAGCTGTAGCCTAGCTTTGTTACTTACTTTTCCTTATGCAGCCTCAGGTGACGAACGGAGTTTGATGTGGTTGACTGGCTGTCCGAAATTGTGGCTCCACATGTTCTGCATGTAGCAATGCGTTTGCCATCTGTATTGGAGTATTCTTTAAATCCAAAGGAAATTACGCGGGGAATCATGTTTTTATCCGTCCGTTCATCATTCAGCGTCATCAATGTTCAGCGTCCTCGTTGCCCATCACCGTTTGGTTTTTCATTTGAACCAGTTGAAGTACTTGAGTGACACCTAGTGCTAGTGGATTGAGCTGCCGTAGCCTAGGACAAGGAGCTACACCGCATTCAAATAATAACGAGTGTACTTGGATTCAAAATCGGGGGGGGGGAAGAATATTTATACCTGATACGCCAAGTCATTGCAAGCTAAAACTGTCAAGTCCAAGTCAAGTCTCGAGTCAACAGCGTGCAAGTCCGAGTCGAGTTGCAAGTCATTCCTCATCTAGGGATTTCAAGTCTCAAGTCATCAAAATGGTGACTCGAGTCTGACTCGAGTCCAAGTCACATGACTCGAGTCCACATGTCTGCTAATATATATAAGGAAAACTGTGTATAAAGTCCGATATACAATATAAAGTGTATTGCCTGAATATAAAGTATATTGCCTAGGTGGTGGTGGGGGGATTATTTCAGTTCAACAGTCTTATGGCATGTGGGGAAAAAGCCTGTTGTAGAACCTGGCTGTTCTACTCCGGAGGCTGCATAGCCTCTTTCCAGAAACCAGCAGTGAGAACAGTCCATCGTGAGGGTGGGAGATGTCTCTGCTGATGTTGCGAGCCCTGGTCAGGCAGCGGTTTTCTGCAATATCCTGTATCGGAGGAAGTGAAGTCCCAATGATTTTCTCCGCTGTCTTCACCACCCTCTGCAGGGACTTCCAGTCAGAGGCCCTATAGGCTCCTGACCAGACAGAGATGCAGCAAGTCAGTATGCTTTCTATAGTGCCTCTGTAGAAAGTGGTGAGAATTGGAGGGGGGAGATGTGCCTTCTTCATCTGGCGCAGAAAGTGCACACGCTTTTGAGCCCTCTTTACAAGGGCCCTGGTGTGATGTGACCAGGTCAGAGTGTCCGTTATCTGCACCCCCAGGAACTTTGTGCTGCTGACTCTCTCCACTACTGTGTCATTGATTATGAGTGGTGTGTGAGTGGGCCGGCTCCTCCTGAAGTCAACGATGAGCTCCTTGGTTTTGGCGACATTCAGGACCAGGTTGTTGGTTTTGCACCAGTCCACTAGGTGTATCACCTCCTCTCTGTAGGCCATGTCGTTGTCACCCTGGATAAGGCCCACTACTGTTGCATCGTCTGCAAACTTCACTATATGTTTAGTAGTGGACCTGGGACAGCAGTCATGGGTCATCAGGGTGAACAGCAGTGGGCTCAGGACACAGCCCTGAGGGGAGCTGGTGCTCAGGGAGATGACACTGGAGGTGTTGTTGCCCACGCGCACAGACTGACGTCTGTTGGTGAGAAAGTCAAGCAGCCAGTTACACAGGGGGGAGCTGAAACCAAGAGGGGCCAGTTTGCTCACCAGGTGCTATGGGATGATGGTATTGAACACTGAGCTGAAGTCCAAAAACAAGATCCGCACATGTTTGTCCTTCCCTTCCAGATGTTCTAAGCTCAGATGGAGTACAGAAGAGATGGCGGGGGGAGAGTCTGGAGACAATGTGGTCCTTTACCAGCCTCTCGAAGCACTTCATCATTATGGGGGTGAGTGCTATGGGGCGGTAATCATTGAGGGAGGAGATTATGGGGTTTTTAGGCACTGGGATGATTGTGGCAGTCTTGGTACCACAGCCTGGATCAGCGAGGTGTTGAAGATGTCTGTGAGAACCCCAGCCATCTGATCAGCGCACTCTTTGAGCACCCATCCTGGTATGCCATCAGGACCAGTTGCTTTCCATGTGTTCACTCTCCTCAGGGTTCTGCAGACATTAGCTGTGTCTAGACTGACTGGCTGCTCATCAGGGCGAGGAATAAATTTCCTCACAGAAGTGGTGTTGAGTGCCTCAAACCTTCCAAAGAAGTTATTGAGTTTGTTGAGAAAGTTGATGTTATCGTCACAGGGGGGAGGAGTAGCTTTGTAGTCTGTGATGACTTGGATACCCTGCCACATTCATCTGGTGTTCGTGGGGTCATGGAAGAAGTCCTGCATTTTCTGGCCATGGGCATGCTTTGCAGTTCTTATGGCATGGTTCAGGTTGGCTCTAGCTGTTCTGAGTGTCATCATGTCGCCAGATTTAAAAGTGACATTCCATGCTTTCAGCATTGCGCGTACCTCTCTGGTCATCCAGGGTTTCTCGTTGGCCCGTGTGGAGATGTTTCTGATCACACTAACATCCTCCATGCACTTCTGAATGAATGTAGAGACAAACTCAGCATACTCCTCCACCTGCGTGTGATCGTTGTCTGTTGCAGCTGCCTTGAACATGTCCCAGTCTGTGTGCTCGAAGCAATCCTGTAATGCTTCCATAGCTCCCGCAGGCCAAACCTTCACCTGCTTCACTACTAAGCAAGCAACATTAGAACCAAGGAGCACTCCAAACAGGTCAGAGACAAAGTTGTGGAGAAGTATAGATCAGAGTTGGGTTATAAAAAGCTATCCCAAACTTTTGAATATCCCAGGGAGCACGATTAAATCCATTATAGCAAAATGGAAAGAATATGTCACCACTACAAACTTGACAAGAGAAGGCCACCCACCAAAACTCACAGCCCAGGCAAGGAGGGCATTAATCAGAGATGCAACAAAAACACCAAAGACAACACTGAAGGAGCTACAAACATCCACAGCAGAGATGGGAGTATCTGTCAATAGGACCACTTTAAGCTATACGCTCCCACAGAGCGGGGCTTTATGGAAGCGTGGCCAGAAAAAAAGTCATTGCTTAAGAAAACACGTTTTGAGTTTGCCCAACAGCATGTGGTAGACTCCCCAAACACATGGAAGAAGATTATCTGGTCAGATGAAACTAAAATTTGATCTTTTTATCTATCATGAGAAATGCCATGTGTGGCGCAAACTCAACACCCTGAGAACACCATTCCTACAGTGAAGCATGGTGGTGGCAACATCATGCTGTGGGATATTTTTCATCTGCAGGGACAGGAAAGCTGGTCAGGACTGAAGGAAAGATGGATGGCACTAAATACAGGGCAATTCTGGAGGAAAACCTGTTTGAGTCAGCCAGAGGTTTGAGACTGGGACGAAGGTTCACGTTCCAGCAGGACAATGACCCTAAACATACTGCTAAAGCCACGCTGGAGTGGTTTAAAGGGCAACATTTAAATGTCTTGGCCTAATCAAAGCCCAGACCTCAATCCAATTGAGAATCTGTGATATAACTTGAAGATTGCTGTACACCAAAGCAACCCATCTAACTTGAAGGAGTTGGAGCAGTTTTGTCTTGAGGAATGGGCAAAAATCCCACTGGCTAGATGTGCTTAGCTAATAGTGACATACCCCAAGAGACTTGCAGCTGTAATTGCAGCAAAAGGTGGCTCTACAAAGTATTGACTTTGGGGAGGGGTGAATACCTATGCACACTCCAGATTTCTGTTTTTTACATTTTAATTATTGTTTGTGTCACAATAAAACAACAATTTTCACCTTTAAAGTTGTAGGCATGTTGTGTAAATCAAATGGTACTAACCCCCCCATAGGGCAGTGGGCAGGACCATAGGGCCTGTACGGGAGGTAGACGATCCCACCCCCATGAGTCTCCCTGCTATGGGTCATTAGCCCTTCTGTCTAGTGAGCATGCAGCCTGACAGAGTGAAACTTAGGGATGCCCACCCAGCATGTGAGTCAGTTCTGGTGGACTGGGCGGAGGAGATCATTAGATCCAACGGCCAGGAAGGTGGTTCTGCAGCACTTTGTGGAGAGCGTAGGGCATGACAGGGCACTAAAGACGTCATGGACATTCACTGCAGCTAAGGAAGTCACCAGTCGTGATGACCCTTCGTACCACTGGATCCTGACTTCTGAGGCCGAGAGAGTGGATCTGCCCCAGTGCAATGGCTTTTCCACTTAAAAGCTTTCCCGCACAGGTCCTTTGCACAAACCCATCTCTTCAACTCTGCTGTTTCTGAAGAAGTCCTGCGGCGATAGGGGAGAAGCGGAGTGACAGGTGGAAGTAACCACTGGAAGTCATGGTCCCAAATCTGCATGTCAAGCGGCCTGTGGATCAGTGGTCGTTCATCTTCTGACCTGGGATGACAGAAATTGTTCAGCAGTATTCCAGGTGACTGAGCAGCCCTTTTTAGGGTCAGCACTGCTCACCCTTGTATGAGAGAGAGGACTAGAAAAGGTGTCCCAAACATCGCTTGTCCTACACAAAACTGGCCAGCAAGCCACGGCTGGCAGTTTTACCCTCTACTGCAGTCGAAAAACAGCAAAGAGAAACATGATTTTTGGAGTATGGAACGTTCGCACGCTCCTGGACAGTGAGAGTACCCCAAGACCAGAGAGGAGAACAGCCCTCATTGCAAGAGAATTGGCACGCTATTGCATCTACATAGCTGCTTTGAGTGAAACCAGGCTTGCAGGAGAAGGTTCAGTTGCTGAAGTCAAGGGAGGCTACACCTTCTTCTGGAAAGGCAAGGTAGAGAACGAAGACAGAATACATGGAGTGGGATTCGCCATCAGGACAAGTCTTCTGCAACAACTACCAGACCTTCCCACTTGCATCAGTGAGCGACTGATCAAGCTCTGCTTCCCCCTCAACCCCCATCACCACGTCACAGTCATCAGTGCCTATGCACCCACGCTGATGAGCAGTGATGAAGCAAAGGACAGCTTCTACAGCGACCTGAATCGACTGGCAAAAGCCACCCCCACTGATGACAAGCTTCTCCTGCTAGATGATTTCAACGCCAGAGTCGGCAATGACTTCAGGAACTGGAAAGGGGTTCTGGGACACTATGACATTTGGAAAAATGAACATCAATGGCTTGATGCTGTTGAGTTTGTGTGCAGAAAACCACCTGACAATCACCAACACACTCTTCAGACAAGCCGATAAGTACAAGGTGACATGGATGCATCCCAGATCCAAGCAGTGGCACCTAACTGATTGTCATCTGTCGCAGGAGGGACATTCGTGATGTCAAGATCACCAGGGCTATGCGAGGAGCTGAGTGTTGGACCGACCATTGTCTGACCAGATCTATTTTCGCACTGCACATCATCCCAATACATTGCAGGAAGTCAAAACTCGTAAGACCGGCCTTCAGCATTGCAAAGCTCAAGCATGCAAGGTGCCGCAACGAGTTTGCTGACAGTCTGGATGACAAGCTGACTTCACATGGACCGTTGATTGGAGAATCATTTGAAAAGTGGGACCAGTTCAAGTCGTTGACTAAGGATTCAGTGACATCCACCATTGGATCCGGAGTGCGAGTTCATCAAGACTGGTTCGATGAGAACAACGAGAGCATTGGGAAGCTGCAAGAAGAGAAGCAGAAGGCATACCTCAAGTGGTAGAACGACAGGACATCCACCTCCAAGCGTGATCGCTTCAAAAACCTCCAGAGGCAGACCCAGACTGCACTTTGCAGAATGATGGATGAGTGGTGGGAGAGAAAGGTGGATGAGGTCCAGTGCGACGCCGACACCAAGAACTTGAAGATGTTCTTTTGTGCCATCAAGGAGGTGTATGGACCAGCCAAGCCTAGCACCACACCACTTCTGTCCACTGACGGTTCTACTTTGCTGAAGGAAAAGAATAGCATCAATGAGAGGTGGAGAGAACACTTCAGCAACCTGCTGAACAGGCCATCGACTTTTTTTTTTCTTTCGATTACGTTCATTATGTCTTATATTAAATATAGTTAGTTTTTGTTTTTTTTCTTTTTTATCAGACATCTAATTTTTGGGTTTGTTTACCTGACATGTTTCGACGTACAACTTCCGTCTTCCTCAGAGTGTCACCGGATGTTATTGGTGACGCATCTTTTATCAGCTGCTGTTTCTGAAGGCGTGGCCTTCCTGTCTGGTTTGACAGGTCGGTCACGCCTTATACTATCTGTTCGTCCCCTGCAAGATGTCACTCCAGGTATGGGAGAGCATGTATGCTCCCTCATCCCGGTTGATGGTCCTCGGGCTTCGCTTACGGATCTCCATGGCCTCCCTGATCCAGCGCTGATGTTTGTTATCTTCTGTGCGGATGACTCTGGCATTCCCCCAGTCCATAATGTGATTTTCCCTTTTGCAATGATCTGTTATAGCTGACTTATAATTTTCCTGTTGTGCCTTTTCTTTTATTGTTCGGGTTTGTCTTGTAGCTGTCTCCTTTTCGCACTCTTTCTTATGTTCATTTTTTCTTGTGTTGAAACTCCTTCCTGTCTCCCCAATATACGTTTTATTGCATAATTGACATGGAATCTCATATATGGTGTTGCATCTGTTGTCCGGATGTATTCTGTCTTTGGTATGAACCAGGATCTGACGGAGTGTTGTGTATGGTTTGACAGGTGTGTTAATGTTGTGTTTCCTCATTACTCTTTGAATACGTTCAGTTATTCCCCTGATGTATGGTAATGTAACTACTCCCCTGTGTTCTTGTTTGTTAGTTTGTTTTTTCTCTTTCTTCTGTGTTTTGTTGTTCTTAACCTGTTCCGCCCCTTTGGATATTGCCCATTGTGGATATTGACATGCCTTCAGTGCATGTTGTATATGTTGTTCCTCCTGTTCTTTGTCCTGTGGATCTGTAATTATTGCTGTGCGTTCATGTAATGTTCTAACTACGGATATTTTGTGCATTATGGGGTGTTCGGAAGTCCAGTTTAAATATTGGTCGGTATGTGTGGGTTTTCTGTGTACTTTTATTTTGATGTCCCCATCTTCTGTGTGTTGTATTTTTAAATCCAAAAATGCTATTGACTGCTCTGTTTCTTCTTCATGTGTGAATTTTATATTGTCGGTATTGTCTATGGTGTTGAGATGGTCGGTGAGCTGTTGAGTGTGTCCCCTCTTTACTTTTTCCAATATGTCGTCCACATACCGTTTCCAGAGTGTTGGTCTGTATTCAGAAACAGCAGCTGATAAAAGATGCGTCACCAATAACATCCGGTGACACTCTGAGGAAGACGGAAGTTGTACGTCGAAACATGTCAGGTAAACAAACCCAAAAATTAGATGTCTGATAAAAAAGGCCATCGACTGTCGACCCCACAGCCCTGGACCAGATCTCTCAGAGACCCACTGTAGACAGCTTTGACCTCCCCCCTACCATGGACGAGGTCAAGAAGGCGATCAGCCAGACCAGCTCAGGCAAAGCACCAGGAATGGATAGAGTTCCAGCTGAGTTCTTCAAGTCACTTGGGCCAGTAGCACTAGAAGCCTTCCACAACATTCGCACCAGCATCTGGGAGGAAGAAGACATGCCTAAAGTGTTCAGGGATGCTACGGTCATCCCGCTGTTCAAGAAGGGCAGCAAGGCTGACTGCAGCAATTACTGAGGCATTTCACTTCTCACTTCTATCAATCGCTGGGAAGATTTTGGCTCATGTCATCTTCAACCGCCTGATCACCAACATCTCAGAAGAGAATCTGCCCAAGGCACAGTGTGGTTTCTGTCCAGGCCGCAGCACCACTGATATGATCTACTCAGTTCATCAAGTCCAAAAAAAGTGCATTGAGCAGAACATGGACTTTTACGCTGTTTTCATAGGCCTGACCAAGGCCTTCGACACAGTAAACAGAGAGGCCCTCTGGCTCATCCTGTCAAAGTTTGGATGTCCAAGGAGGTTTGTGAACCTGATTCACCTGTTCCATGATGACATGACTGGTCTAGTAAGTTCTGGTGGAGAAGTCTCGGAGCTGTTTGACATCACCAATGGCATGAAGTAAAGAGAACTGGCTCCCATTCTCTTCAACCTCTTCTTCTCCTGTGTGCTGAGCCATGCCATCCGCGAACTGGATCAGGGAGTGTATCTTCAGTACAGGCTGGATCGATCTGCATTTGACCTTCATTGCCTGAGTGCAAAGACCAAGACGATAGAAAAGAAGATCCTAGAAGCGCTATTTGCTGATGACTGTGCCCTTATGGCACACAAGGAGTCAGACCTCCAGCTCATTGTCAACAAATTTGCCAAAGCTTCTCGTCTCTTCGGTCTCACCATCAGCCTGGACAAGACGGAGGTTCTGGTGCAGCCTGCCCCAGCTTCTACTGCTCGTCCATTGAAGGAACAGAACTCAAGTCAGTGGAGGCCTTCAAGTACCTTGGCAGTGTCATCTCCAGCAACAGAACCCTGGACAAGGAAATCAATGCCAGGATCTGCAAAGCCAGCCAAGCATTAGGTTGTTTGTGCTCACGTGTGTTGAACCAGCACAACATCAGGCAGTCCACGAAACTCAAGATGTACAACGCCGTCGTTCTCGCCAGTCTTCTATACGGAAGTGAGACGTGGACAATATACAGAAGGCACCTGAAACTGCTGGAACAGTTCCACATGCGTAGCCTGCGGTCAATTCTTGGCATCCGATGGCAGGACAAGGTCACAAACTTGGAGGTCTTGGATAGAGCAGAGACCACAAGCATCGAAGCCATGATCCTGAAAAACTAGCTTCGATGGACCGGCCGCATCATCTGCATGGATGATTCACGGATGCCAAAGCAGCTGCTGTATGGCTAGCTCTCCACTGGCAAGTGAAACTGAGGCAGGCCTTGCAAGCAATTCAAGGACTGTGTGAAGGCCAACATCGCCTATGCCAAGATCACTCCAAAGCAGCTGGAGCAGTGCGCACGAGACAGAGTTTGGTTGGTGTGCACTGACAAGACAAGCCCACGACAGCTTTGAGGAAGCCCGGCGACCAAGCCTTGCTTATGCTCGAGCACAACGGAAGGCTGCTGCTGCTGCACCAGCTGAGCCAGGGCAGTTCACTTGCCCACCACTGTGAATGTTCATGCCACTCAAGAATTGGACTCCACAGCCACATGAGAGTCCACAACAGATGAAGGCATCATTATCGAAAACAATGGATAACCAAGAAAAAGAAGAGAACACCCCCCTACACACACACACACACACACACACACACACACACACACACAAAAAAAAAAAAAAAAATCCATTTTAATTCCAGCTTGTAATGCAACAAAACAGGACAAGCACCAAGGGGGATGAATACTTTTGCAAGACACTGTACTACAGTCTGGTGGGTAAAAACCACACAACTACACTGGGTTGTGTACATTGGTACATTGTGTACCAACTACATTGGGTTACTGTTTTAAACTTTACAGACCCTTGTTACATTGGGCTCTCCACAACTCTGTTTCAGTTACTCAAGTGGTCTCTGCTTACACCTTTAGTTTAAGTTACATTAGAAACTTTTACTCCAGTACAACTCTGCTCACACAATACTTTGGGCTGATTTAATTGCTTTAGAACAGGACTGGGCAATTAATTTTCCCAAGGGGCCACATGAGAAACTTGGACTGTCATGGAGGGCTGAACCAATAGGCTGAACTTAATGCTGCTCAACTTTGTTAAAACAACAGTAATTTGTCTGGTTTTGATTAGCCTATGAAAATGTAGAGCAGGCCATATATCATTATTTGATTTCATTTTTAGCATTCTTTTAACAACATTACAACATTGAAAATATGCATGGGCGGCACGGTGGTGTAGTGGTTAGCGCTGTCGCCTCACAGCAAGAAGGTCCTGGGTTCGAGCCCCGGGGCCGGCGAGGGCCTTTCTGTGTGGAGTTTGCATGTTCTCCCCGTGTCCGCGTGGGTTTCCTCCGGGTGCTCCGGTTTCCCCCACAATCCAAAGACATGCAGGTTAGGTTAACTGGTGACTCTAAATTGACCGTAGGTGTGAGTGTGAATGGTTGTCTGTGTCTATGTGTCAGCCCTGTGATGACCTGGCGACTTGTCCAGGGTGTACCCCGCCTTTCACCCGTAGTCAGCTGGGATAGGCTCCAGCTTGCCTGCAACCCTGTAGAAGGATAAAGCGGCTAGAGATAATGAGATGAGATGAGAAAATATGCATGATTTTGCAGTATTTCAAAGAGCAGCATTTAGTCAACTTTATACAAGTTATGTGTTATTTCTATTTGGTTGTTGTCTACCACATTTGCTCTTTCTCAGTTATTTATTTATTGTTCAGTGAGAGAAATCTAGTCTCTGTTGGGCTTGAACAAGTGCACTGAAGTCAGGTTGAATGTCTGAGCTGGGTATGCGTAGTGTAGCTAACAGGTGATCATCAGTGAGAGAGGCTCTGCATCTGGATTTGTTAAATTTCATCACTGAGAATGTTTGTTCACATATGTAGGTAGATCCAAAGAGAACCAGCATCATCTGAACATGCTTTCTCAAGTGTTAAACGCTCTCTTCTTTGAGAGAAGAATAAAAATCCAGCAGTGAAACTAACTTAAAGTGCTCTGACAGTAGTATGTTAGACTGGAGGTCAATGAGTTCGAGCTGAACATGAGCTGAACTGCCAGTGAAGGGAGAAGAAATCATGTGCATTTCACTCTCAACTGTTCTGAAGTCTTCAAACCGTCTTGAAAACTTACCATGAAGTGCCCTTAACATGGATGAGTACCTGTGGAGGTGATCAGCTGATGGTGTGGCCTCTTTCAGTGTTGGCATGTGGGTAAGAATGTTGCCCCCCAATTGGCTTGTAAGCAACTGCAACTTGGTCATGAAAGCCTTCACCAGGCATGTGCAAATGCTGTCGGCCCTTGCCTTGCAGTTTGGTATTTAGTTCATTCACTAGTGCAGTCACATCAACAGCAAATGCAAAATCTGCCACCCAGTCTGCATCGGAGAGCTCTGCGATGTCCTTACCTTTCTCTTCAAAAACTCTTGAATCTCTGTTTTCAGATCCCAGATTTTTCAGTACTTTGCCCAGGCTAAGCTATCTCACAGCTGTGTGGTAGCCTATGTCACCATATTCAGTCTCACATTCCTCCAAAAGTGCAACAAACTGTCTGTGATTCAATGCTTTTGCTGTGATGAAGTTAACTATTTTAGTTACATCATCAGTAACATGGTTAAGTTTTAGTACTGACTTACACAGCACCTCCTGATAAATAATGCAGTGCAAAAATACCAATTTCTGTTCTGGATTAATTCCAGTCACTTTATCTTGCATCCGCTTCAAAAGTCCAACATTTTTCCCTGTCAGATTTGGACAACCATCAGCTGTAATACCTTAGTCTGGCTAACGCAACTTCAAAGCTCTGCAAGCATTGGTATGGCAAAGATATTAAGCCCAACCGTTTCCCAAAGCGCGTGGTTGACCCGCCTCCCTGAAATGCCTCAGTTTGCTACTGGTCGAAGCCAGAAAAGGCTGTGACGAAGCTTAAACCAATCACATCATTCTTTCCTCTGACGTATGTGACGCGACGGAAACTGCTTGAGTAACAGGAAGAAGATAAATACCTCCAGGGCTGCTCTTTGCTCCGTTTTCAATGAGAACTTCCCGTTGAATGCTTTCAATACAGCATCTACCGCTGTGTCAAAGGTTTGCCGCTGCTCCATGTTCGTGATATTTCTAGTGAATGAAGCACTTCCGGCATAGATTCTGTAAACAATCTATGGCTTCCGGTCGCAGTTCTACTACGTCACTGCCTTGAACACGCCTCTACCCAGGGCTGTTGGAGATGCTCAAAGTTGATTGGCTCCCGATTTTTCGGGAGCTTGGAAGAGCTGGAGATAGCTTGCCTTGCCAGACCAAGTTCGCAACAGGCCCCTGTGTTGCGTCACACTTAGGATAGGCGGGCCCAGGCTAGTAATACCTACTACTTTATCCCACTTCAGTCCCAGCTTGTCCAAGGATGCGGTTATCTCTGTAAACAAATCACTCCCCATCGTTGTCCCTTTCATTGACCGCATTGCCGCCAGCTCCTCTGTAATCTCAAAGTCTCTCGTTATCCCACGTACAAAGACGAGTAACTGAGCTGTGTCGCGGACATCAAAGCTCTCATTCAAAGCCAAGGAGAAAGAGTCAAAATTGTCCACTTTATTTTGCAGCTGAAGCTCCAGATTTCCTGTGATGTCTGTTATTCTTCTTGTTACTGTTCACCTGGAGAGGGCCACATTCTCGAATGCCTCTCTTTTTTTCCAGGGCATATTAGCAATGCAGAGTCTACCAAACACTCTTAAATAAACTCGCCATCAGAGAATGGCTTACTGTTCTTGGCGATTTTGTGGGATATCACATAGCTGGTCCTGACTGCTCCATCGCTGGACGTGTAAAGCTTGGTAAAAAGACCTTGTTGGTTTTGCAGTTTAGCAAGCATAGCATCAAATGTCCATACCTGCTCTGCATCACTCAAGTTCTTGTATTTCTCAGTGTGTTTAGTCTTGTAGTTGCGATTCAAATTGTAATCTTTGAACACTGCGATCTGTACTCCACAAACTAAGTACACAGCTTTACTTCAGTAAATAAAACTTAGAAGTCCAGGCCTTGTTAAAAACCCTATATTCTGCATCAATCTTTCTTTTTTTTAATGTTAGCTGATGTTTTTGAGGGCTAGCAGTTAACTAGCATCTCATATAAACAGTAACAAAGACAATGCATACGCACGCACATGAATGTATGAACGTATGTAAACTTAAAAAAAAAAGTAGCCTTCAAGATAAAAGAATCACAGCATCGTATGGTATGCATGACAGATTTATTTATGTTTAATTTGTAATTTCATGTTGACCTCAGGCGGGCCAGTCAGGGACAGACAAAGGGCCGGATATGGCCCTGGGGCCGTACGATGCCCAGGTCTGCTTTAGAATATAGTGCACATGTCATGCTCCGCCCCAGACATCCACTCCAGAGATTACGGATCTCTCACACCAGCGCCGATCCGGATCTGGGACAGGAATTCCGTCTCACCCGTATTCACTTCCTGGTTTTCACCGCTGCCTATAAATACACCGTTCTCAGACTCTGACTTCGCCAGAACGGCTCGTTTTGCTATTCTAGCTGTTTCTGTGCCTGTATTGCGTTTCATGGTTTTTGCTCAAGCTATTTTTCTAGTTCATGGTTTTTTCCACTAAGGTTTTTTTCTTGTTTATGTTTTTTTGTTCTAGCATTTTTGTCCTTGCCTGTCTCGTGTTTGTGTCAAGTTTTTTGTCTCTTTTTACCCGGGCTATTTTTGCCATTTGTTTTTGTCCCGTTTGTTTACCTTTTTGCCACGCCCTTTTCCCTGGATTAAATCACCTTATTTTATTGGCTTACTGTCTCTGTTCTGCTTGTGGATCCTTATCTCACCACACCTCCACCACCCCAACAGCACAATTGTATGGAGCAGGCCAAGGACACACACATCTCCTGTTCATTACTGAATGAATATAAGAAGTAAATCTAAAACAAAACAATCTCTGCCTTTAAAACTCCCCTCTAGGTTGTTTTAAACATTTGGATTTCCTGAAATAAAAGCAGTAGGTTAGTAAAATACTCACCATCATCATCAGTCTTCTTCTTTTTAAGCACACACTGGGTGGCTCACCACTGTAAGAAAAAAGGATGTTTCTTTTGGTTGATGTAACAATCAGTATTTATTCTAGTAAAAAGCATAGGGTTCCTACTCAGTATGGAATTCAATTTTAGTAATTTCCAGGTCTGGATAAGTATGGAAAAATATTTCTGTTTCCAGACTATTGCCCCTAATTTCTTTTCTAAAATATAAAATTAAGCCAAAATGTTCAAACCACTGTGAGTTTGATGTCGTTGAATTTAAGCAAGGCAAGACGTGATAGATTTGAGGTGATTTCTGTGGCATCTGCAATCAGTGAACTATCTGATGTTAGCACATTGGGCTATGTTGTACCTCTGCAGAAATTTAAAAAAAAAAGTTGGCGCTAACGCAGGCGGCACGGTGGTGTAGTGGTTAGCGCTGTTGCTTCACAGCAAGAAGGTCCGGGTTCGAGCCCCGTGGCCGGCGAGGGCCTTTCTGTGCGGAGTTTGCATGTTCTCCCCGTGTCCGCATGGGTTTCCTCCGGGTGCTCTGGTTTCCCCCACAGTCCAAAGACATGCAGGTTAGGTTAACTGGTGACTCTAAATTGACAGTAGGTGTGAATGTGAGTGTGAATGGTTGTCTGTGTCTATGTCTCAGCCCTGTGATGACCTGGCGACTTGTCCAGGGTGTACCCCGCCTTTTGCCCATAGTCAGCTGTGATAGACTCCAGCTTGCCTGCGACCCTCTAGAACAGGATAAAGTGGCTAGAGATGATGAGATGAATGAGATGGTGCTAACGCACATCACAACACTACAAATGTAAGGATGAGCAAGTCAGAGTTTTTTGAGAGCTGGAAAGTTTTGCCAGTGTTGCATGCCTGCCCCAGGCATGAATGATGGTAATTATTGTGTGTGCCTTTGTGTATTTGCATGACAATGCATTTGTCTTTTGTCTCTGTGTGTGTGTGTGTGTGTGTGTGTGTGTGTGTGTGTGTGTGTTCGAACAGATGTGTGTGAGAACATAGTTGTCCTTATGTGTGTGGTGCACTCACAGAAGACTTCTTAGCCTGATAAGAGCAATTCCAGCATTATGGACGTGACACTTGAACTCAAAATGGCAACAAATGACCCAGTGCATGTTTTATTGTCTCCCAGTATTTAAACAGGTGTTGCATATTTTAAGGCTGTACCATACTGGAGAAGTGATAGAACAAGAACAATTCCCATAGTACATCTAGAGCATGCCAGAAAATGCCAATAAAAGATGCGTTATGGATGTGACAGGAAAAGTATCACTTTTCTTGGGTGACTGTACATTTTTATCAAACTCTGTGAAATTGTAAACCTAATGTCGAAATGGAGATATCCATTTGATAGAGGGGTCCAAGGTGAATATTAAAAAATCTTTGTTTAAAATATTTTGTATTTCATGCAGAGTTTCGGAAGGAAAAGTCAGCGTTATGGATGTGACGAAATTCCGTTATGGATGTGACGCGTCTGAAATGGACATGGCATATGTTTAGAAAATCAGCAATTTAACCACCATAACCCTTTGAAAAACTCTCTAAATATCAGCTAAAACTATCAAAGTTCTTAAATAATATTTAGGATGGCTATTGTTTTGCTGTTTTGTGGATTTTAGCATACATTTCTGTGGCTTGTGGCAATAATATAGAATTGTACATGATCAAAGTTGATTTTAGCTTGGGTTTTACATTATAAGAAAGAAAGACTGACATATTAAGGCGAAGGGAACAATTCTTGTGACAAATTGGTTCAACTTATTCACATCTGTAAAATACAGGCCTAGGTGATATCTCTGGGAGTGGTTTTGATGTATTACATGTTGCTTTATTTTTGCATGGTGAGGTTGACATTTACATGGAATTGCCCATAACTGTCTTACTACCATGTTTTATCTTCATATTTGAACGTGTGTATGGATGTCTCTGTCACTCAACCAGTCTTTGCAGTAGGATGCAACTGGTTTCCTATGTATTTCCATTGCTTACATACTTGCCAACTCTACCGATTCACACAGTAGTCTACTGCTTTTGACAGGTGAATACCGCCTACCACTTTTAGTTCTAAAAACTACCACATTACAAAATAATCAGCGAGCACTGTTGGATTCAATCTTCTGACCTTGCTTCAGTTGTTTCTGGCACAGGGGATACAAGTATGCAGCATCAAATAGTCATATTAAATGAAGCCATGAGCCAACGAAATGGCAGTGAGCTCACATACTACAACAAATCACACCAGTGTTTTGTTTGGAAAAAAAAAAACATGCTCTGGTGATCATGAATAATGAATTCTCCAAAGAAAAAAAGATTTGCTATGACAACAAGTTTAAGGTGATTTGGTCATCAGATCATCCATGCATCAAAGCATCGAGGTAAGGTGAAAAGCATGTATTTTGCGAAATATGTCGGTCTGATTTCCTGATGAATTTTCTTCAAATATGGCACTCAGAATGCAGGAGAATGCACCATTTTACACCTTTTTTTTTCTTTCTAAATTTTCCTGGTGTCACGCCCTCAGACCTCCCCCCCAGAAGGGTGTGACTGCATTGCACAAACTGATCTACCACTTATTTCTCTGGGGGTTGGCAAATATGTGTGTGTGAATGATGATGTGCATGTGCTTATGACAGAAGGAGAGATGTAAAAAGACTCAGAGGGAGAGTGTTCTAAACTTTTTGTGGCCAATGATTTTACATTTTATTCTTAGTTCTATCTTAAGTTTTCAAAATATATACCAGTATATGTTATTTACCAGCTGGGAGGTCCGTATTGTGAAATACCGTGACCGAGGTCTTGAAAGTACTGACTGAGGCCCTCTGGGCCGAGGCCAGTATTCAAGGTACATGGTGTGTGCAGCATCACAACATCTCAAAACCCCAACAGCAATAGAGATAGAAAATTTTGCCCAGAATTCAACTCTGCAGTCAGCACATTTAAATTATAATGGAGTTCAAATTATGTATTACATTAAAAATAAATAACATCCTCAGTCAGACCATAGTAAGGACAACAATCACATGTCTGAGCTCCAGATATCAGTTGTAAAATTCACTGCGGTAATGTTTTCCAAGGACTGAGAAACTAATTCACTTGATTGTACTTATCTGGGATAGCCTTTTCCGAATTGAAATGCCTGGTTGGTTACTTGTAGTGAGGCTCCAAACATTTGAATAAGCATCTGAACCCCACATTTTCTTTTAAAAGGCTTCTAGCAAGGTCTGTTATTTTGACTCGTTTTATATCATATTCCTCTACCTAATGGCAAATATTTTATTAGGTTTGTTGTGTTGAAGCTTCCAGTGTCTCTGCCACCCCTTGAGTCACCGACGTTGCATATATTGCATTCTGCCATTTTATTTTTATGTTTAATTATAATCTGATTTGATACACAGGACAACCTAACCTAAAATGCTTGTAGATGCACTTTGAATGACATGCCATAAAGTGGAGCAGCAGCAGTCATGTGATAAGAACTGTCCCACAAGTTATTGAGAACTGCTTGCAGGACAGTTCTTATCATGTGACCATTGCTGCTCCACATTAGGCACGTCTTTCAAAGTACATCTACAAGCATTTCAGGCTAGATTGTCCTGTGTATCGTATCAGATTATAATTTCAAGATTTTCTGATCCCTGATCCTGTGTTTTTGGTCAATATCAGATTGATAACAAGACTGGGATTGGATTGAGACCTCCCTAACAGCAGTCATAGCTCCACTTCATGGGATATTTTTAATCATTGAAGCACATATTCAGGTTCTGCCAACCTTCCCCATTGGTACACATCAAAACAAAAACTATTGCTAATACAGGGTTAGTCAAAATTAACACTTAACTGGTAGAAACCATTTATTCACAAAACATGCATCATATGTGCAAGATGATTTACAGGACGGTCTCAACCTGTTCACCATCGTGTTCAACACACAAAAACCAGCAAGCAATAATACCATTTAAAGGCCAGACACATACTCTGCTCCAGTGTTAATCTGTCACCCATGGCGTACGTCTGTCTGCAGGAGAAAAATAATCCATTAGTGTTAACATAATTTTGACTAACCCTGTAATTCCAGTTAACTTGTACAGCTGATTAAAATTTTGGAATCGATGTATTTAGCTGTTAAAGTTTGTTTGGTTAAATACAGTAATATTAAGGATACTATTTTTGGTGGCATTACATTGAAAGTTTGGGATATGCATACAGAAAAGTAGTCAGTGTTGCTTATTTTTCAAAGTTTGTGAGTAGCAATTTGAAAGCTTTTTATACACAAACCTACTTTAGCAATAGGAAGGATAGTATTATATGCTATAAAATACTGATATGTCATGTGTATGATTCAGTATGTGTGGGGGCAGTCAGATAGCATGTATGTATGTGTGTACTGTATGTACAGCACCGCATGCTAGTATACCAAGTTGCCTGCAAATACTAGCTACATTTGATAGGTATTGCCTTTGGTTTCTGTGGTTAAAATTGGGGTTTGGGTTAGGCTTACTGTTATCCTGCTGTAACACACACAAAATAATACATCCCAGAGATTGATTGGGTGTGTGGTCTGTATTGAACATTATGTTGCACTGTGATTGTATGACTAAAATAGTGTGTGTGTGTGTGTGTGTGTGTGTGTGTGTGTGTGTGTGTGTGTGTGTGTGTGTGTGTAAACATTCAACCTGGGTTTTTAAAACTGTCTGATGGCAATAATGTATTTTAACATAAGCCTGTGACAGTATATCAAAGTAACATTCTTGCCTAAATGATAAGTTTTAAAGAGTTGTAGGTTTTATCCTGATTTTATTTTCCTATCATGAGCAGGAGATGGTGCAACACCTTTGGATATGGACAAATGGCATCACATAATAAATTGTCTAGAAGTCAGTAAGACACTGAGACGTTCTTCTAAAAGTTGATGAATGATGAAGGCTCCAGCAAGAAACAGTGAGTGGGGTTGGGGGTTGTGTGTTAGTTATTAACTAATTACTACTATGCCCACCATGACCAGCAATATGAGGACTGTAACTAGTGGAAATAGAAAGAAAATGGAGAAGAGAGAGATGATCAGAAAGTGTGATGAAAAGTAAGAAAGACTGAAGGAAAGGGTGAATGAACGAAAAATGTATCTGAAAGAGAAAAGATGGCTGTTGGAGAGGTGTACCTGAAAGCAGACATTTGAAAGAGAAAGGCAACTTTGAGAGAGATTCAGACTGTGTGTGTGTGTGTGTGTGTGTGTGTGTGTGTGTGTGTGTGTGTGTGTGTGTGTGCAAGCAAGAAAGAGACAGACACACAAAAAGAGAAAGACATTTATGGTACGAGTGGAAGTTTTTGAGGTCATCATCCTGAAATGGCACTGAAAGCTGTGTGGGTTCCTGTCAACATCACCGCTGAGGTCTTTCATCTTACTGGTGTGTGTGTTTTATCTGTTTCTTGCACAACAGATGTGGAAATGGCTTGTTAAAGCCTGTAGACACAGAATGAAATGTACCGAGTAGCTGTGTTCTCACGAGTCTGTACAGTGATCCATTACACCTAACCGAATTTCATAGGCTCAAAGGCACACTGTCTCACAAGTACAGACTCAGAGACACACCCGCGCTCTCTGTTGAAGATGCTCTCTTTAACACACATACAGAAGATTCATAGTACAGTTTATGGACACAGTCAGTTGATTGTCTGGGCTGGATTATGTGATGTCTCAACATTAGAAGAGACTTGCTGGAATGGAAAGGGTGTAGGATGTCTGGGATACATGCGTCGTGTGAACAGCAGTGCATCCTGATGCAGTTGCAATAATATCAGAAGACTGCCTAGTCACCAGTGTTGCCATATTCATGGTTTTCATGCAGAATCAAACTACATTTGTGATTCCCATCCACATTGTTAATACAAATGCAGTGTATATTTTTTTTGTCCACAAGTTGTTTTTTCCATCCATCCTTGGAAATTTGGGGGAACCTCATCAACCCCAACCTCAAAATCCAAGATGGCTGTTCTGCACAACAGAGTGAATGCTGTAGTAATATACTGTTTATCAGCACTTCTGTCTTATTTGCCTCTCATTAAATCAGTTGTACACACAGTACTATCCAACTTCTTTCTGTGGACATGTTGCTACCATGTTTGTGTGTACAAAATACCACGTGATGCATTGTTATCAACTGGTATTGCTAACAGTGGCTAACCCAGCTAGAAATTGTAGGTGTTGGTTTTACCAACTTCTTTACTGGAAACGCAGTCACCTCGGGTGTGACATTTTTCCCAGCTCTGACTTCAGAGGAAATAGAATGCAGCATAACTTATTGAGGCAAATCCAGTTTATTTGTAGGTTGAAATCTTATTATACAACATTTTATAAGGCTAATATACCAGGTTGCCTGCAAACATTAGCTTTATTTGATAGATATTGCCTTTGGTTAAGGTTGGGGTTATGGTTAGGCTTAAGCTTACCTTTATCTACTATAACACACACAAAGTAATACCTCCTAAAGATTGTTTCCGTGTGTGTGTGTGTGAGAGAGAGAGAGAGAGAGAGAGAGAGAGAGATCGATCTGTATTAAATTTTATGTGGCAGTGTGACTGTATGACCAAAATAGGGGTGGGTGGGTGGGTGTGTATGGACCCGTCCCCATTTGGCTATGGTTGTATTAATTTGTGGAGTCAGTTTATTTGTTGGTCTAAACCTTCTTATATCACATTGTGCAATTTCATAATAAAATTTAAAAGGAGGGGCGGCACGGTGGTGTAGTGGTTAGCGCTGTCGCCTCACAGCAAGAAGGTCCGGGTTCGAGCCCCGTGGCCGGCGAGGGCCTTTCTGTGTGGAGTTTGCATGTTCTCCCCGTGTCCATGTGGGTTTCCTCCGGGTGCTCCGGTTTCCCCCACAGTCCAAAGACATGCAGGTTAGGTTAACTGGTGACTCTAAATTGACCGTAGGTGTGAATGTGATTGTGAATGGTTGTCTGTGTCTATGTGTCAGCCCTGTGATGACCTGGCGACTTGTCCAGGGTGTACCCCGCCTTTCGCCCGTAGTCAGCTGGGATAGGCTCCAGCTTGCCTGCGACCCTGTAGAAGGATAAAGCGGCTAGAGATAATGAGATGAGATGAGATTTAAAAGGAAGACACAGATGGCATCAAATCACTTAATAGTGTTGAGGAATGTGAGGTAGTTTTGTGGTTTTCAAATTGTGAGTCATATGAGAACCTTGCCATAGGGGAAACCTCACTTCTAGGCAACAGTCCCCCCACCCCTTTATTTTTATTTTTTTAAAGGAGCAGATAAACACTTCCTTTACTCCCTGCCTTTTCTTAGCTGTTTCCACCTCTGAACCTCATATTCAGAATGAATGGTACCATTGCATACTTTGTACTGTATTTGTGTCTGTCACTGGTCAGTCTATTTTTTTAATTGTTCCTGTCTATTTGTGTTACAGATCAATGTGTGTTCAGTGAGGACTGTGTAGTTCAGTTTGTATGAAGCCAGAATGTCCCAGTACTGTAGGCCTTTGTTAAAGTGAGGTGAGTTGTAATATAATTTTCTTCCTTACTTGGAAGCCTCAGCTGATCTGAGTGATTGACAGCCTTCCTTGCATTAGCCACACTGCTAGTAATTAATGCAATTCCATAAATTCAGAAACAAACCCAACATGCAACTATACATCTACTGTATTATTGTATTACACTTCAGATTACTGAAGGAATATAAGAGGTAAATAAACATGTCCTTTGCTGCTTTCTTTCTCTGTCCGTCTCTTGTCCTTCATTTTCTCCATCATCAGGGACATTGTGTTGGTGGCATTGACCTTTGAACTCTGAGTAAGGACTGTGTGCTAAATGTAAGGCCAAGGGGGAAACAGAGAGACAGCAATTTAGAAGCTCACCGTGTTTAAATAAATGGACACATGCATGTACCAGTCTACTCTTAAACTCTCCCTTCCACTCTCTTCACAGTGCAAGACTCCCTAATACAGAGACACAACTTATTTCTTTTACCCCATCTCACTGAATTTCTCTACATCAGCCAATCAAATGCACCCTGAAAATAAACTGCCCAATCATGGGAAACAAGTGACCAGTGGTGCCCAGTCACAGATTCCCAAGGAGCAGCAAGGACCTGCAAGCAACCTAGGGTCAAGGGGCACTGGACCAGGGAACCATGGAGTGAAAACCAATCAGATATCTCCTGGGCTGAAAAGTGTGAGTGGGATGATGAAGACCAAATCCAAAAGGGAGAAAAGTATTTCCGTGGATGCCGGAGAACAAAAAGACGCACTCACACCAGTGTTAGAGTCAGATGCTAAAGGTATGTCTGGCACTAGACATATACATGCACACTCACAGAAACATTCCTTTATTATGCTGAAAGTGAATCCTAAATATACAATCATCTTCTGACTGATTTATTAACCCTCAAGCGACCGAGTGGGGTCATTTATGGCCCTGGGCATATAATTTTGTGTGCAGTTTTTATACATTTGATCCAAAAAATATTTCCTACCGTGAATTTGTCAGTTAACTTGTCCTACAACTGTTCATAGGTTTTGGCAGGGATCAGCAAAATGGTGTGGCAAGAGTAATGAAAAATTGTGCGGGGTCATTTATGACCCCGGAAAGAAGCATAGGATTTCTTGCAGTAATTCCTTATCAAATTTTGGTTTTACCAAATACTTATCTGTATGTTGTACTTCTGTTGCAGTAAACCATGGCAAGTAGACCAAGAATAGCTAGATTTACAGCTGCAGAAGCATCGAGACAGATACTTGAGACCCAAAGTGATGATGAAAATAGCTCAATTGATGGAGATGATTAATTTTAGTATTAGCATATCCGCTAGAAATAGCATGTTAGCTAGTATTAGCATATTAGTTAGTCACTAGTTTTGATGTTACAAAGATCCCATCAACACTACAATGGATGTTTTTGCTCATACTTCTCATGATACTTTTTCAGTCAGTGTTGTTGAATTAAGTAAATGCTCCAGTAAGACATAACAAAGACTGTCTAGATTACATTATATTCTTCTTATGCTGTGTCTCTTTACCTTCTTTCTGCATTAAAGTTTGTTGTAAACCATACCTATCTACATCTATATATTTTTATAGTATAGTCTCTTGGTTTTACATATATGTATGTAAAACCAAGAGAAAATAACTAGGTATACAGATTCATGTACTGAATATAGTGGGGTCATAAATGACCCCACCCGGTCATATTAGTCGTTAAAATAGCTTGGTCGCTTGAAGGTTAATTAGCTTGTTGCCCTGAAATGTGTCTGACTTTAAATTGCACTAAATTAATTCCATGAAGAAATATCTAATCAAAAACTTTTTTTGTTTAACAAACCCACATGTGACAATTACTGACATCTATAGAAATTTATATGAACATAATGTAACTGAAACATGTTCCGTGTGTGTATATATATATATATATATATATATATATATATATATATATATATATATGTATGTGTGTGTGTGTGTGTGTGTATGTACATATACATATCATGGTTTTCCCCAAAGCGTTTTAGCATATCGGGCCCGATATGCTTGCTCTGCCTGCTGATACGCTTAGTCACTTTAGTTAAAATCCGATACGCTTAAATTTATACCGATATACGTTAAATTTCCTACCCACAAGTACGTAAATGTAAATACATACATAGGAGAGCAAATAACAGATCCATTTGCATATTGATTAATTTGATATTTGTGTTAAATAAGCAGTCTTTTTTTTCCAATGTTTGTGTTGATTCTGTCAAAGTAATATGTCCGCATGGTATGATGTAAACAAACTGTAATCTGTTGGCTATGTCAAGATCACGTGTTCAAACCATCCAATAAAAATATCGAAAGAAAACGTCAAACATCCCGGAATTTTCCGATTCATTATAAGCGATCTCGTTGGCTGCCTATGTTGTCCCCCACTAGAGAAACAAAGCCGACTGATTTATTTGATAGACTATTCTGTTTCTGTTTAGATTGTGAACGAGGCTTCTCCTGCCTAAAGAGAATAAAGACTCCAGCGAGGAATAAGCTAGGAGAAGACTCGCTGGATAATTTGATCCACATCAGCATGGATGACAGCAAGATGGACTATGAGAGGGTTGCCCAACATTGGGCCAAGCAAAAGCCAAGGAGAATTAATCTGCTTTAAAGGAGTAGAAAACTTAATTAATTAGTTTGGGTTTGCAGAAAGATTATGTACTTATAAACACTCTCACGAAGTGAAGTTGTCCAAATGTGTCAAATATAGCATAATTTCAAAGAATAATCATAAACATTTTGGGCAGTGTGATGTCACTGGGATCCATTTAACAAAAGAAGGCTCCAGATTGTTCTTTTGTTAAAGGGTCACAGTGACATCACACTGCCAAATATGCTTATCATTATTATTCGAAATTATACTACATTTGACACTTAAAAACACATTCATGAAGAGAATTTGTTAATAAGTACATAATCTTTCTGCAAACTTAAATGTATGAATTAAGTTTTCTTTTCCTTTAAATATGTTTTAATTTTAATCTAGCCCATTTAATAAAGTGCCAAAATTTAAACTTTATAATATGCAGTTGCCTTACTTTTCTTTTCAGTGTATCTTAGTTATACATACATTATGGTAATTGCATCAGAAACATTCTAAATCATTACAGTTATAGTACTACAGCAACTTATTTTAAGGTGGCAGTTCTTAGGTTCAGATATCTTTTGTGATCAACAGGAGGTCATGATGATCGATTCTCTTCATTGGATTGCATAAGATGGAGCAAACCACTGTTCATATTTTCATGCGCATTTTTGTTACAACACTACTTGATCATAGATAATTAAGGTATCCCTGTAGATTTTCAATCTATCATATGCCTAAGTAATCTATAACAAAACAGTTTAACTTGCATGTTGAACTTTAGGGTGAAATTTCAAATGTCTATACATTAATACTATTTAGGTCAGAAATCATTGAAACACTGGTAAAATCTATCCTATAATCATGTATCTAAAGCCTATAAGAGACCCTGTGTTAGGGTTTTGCTGGGATTCGAACCTGGTTCGTTGGTGTGATAATCCAGCAAACCCCCACTAGGCCACCAGGGGGATGACTCAAATGCAGAGGCGTGAGGCGGAAGTAGAAAAAGAATCAAAAGGTTTATTTAAACTATATACACTATATACAGGGCAAAACAAAAGACAAAAAAAAACCAAAGAGTATAATCCAAAAGAAAAGCAAAGTGCAAAAATTCAAAAGCTAAGAAGATCAAAAAACACAGTACAAAGGAAACTGGAGATAAACATAACAGCACAAAGACTCCGTGACAAGAGGACTGAACTCAGGGGTATAAATAGACAAACTAATTAAGGACACAGGTGAAGATAATTAGGCAATTAACACAAACACAAAACACAGGAACAGTGGCGGCCTCTAGAGGCCAAAATAAACACGACATGAAAAGGAAATAACAGCGGCCTCTAGAGGCCAAAACAGTCCTAGTCCTAACAGGACCCCCCCCCTCTAGGAGCGTCTCCTGACGTTCCCAGGGCGATCCGGATGGGCCGAATGGAAGTCCCGACATAGTTCTTTATCAAGGACATCCCGAGCAGGAACCCAGCAGCGCTCCTCAGGACCATAGCCCTCCCAGTCCACCAGATATTGCAACCCGCCGCGGACCCGGCGGGAGTCAAGCAGGCGATTCACAGTGAACACAGTCTGCCCCTGGAAGATGCGGGGGGGTGGGGGGTTCCTAGGGGCAGGGGCATACGTAGACGTCAGTACGGGCCGTAACAGGGAAACATGGAAAGTGGGGTTGATCCTCAGAGTCCGGGGCAACTGGAGCCGGTAGGAGACAGGGTTCACCCTGCGCACCACCTTGAAGGGGCCAATGTAGCGAGGAGCAAGCTTGCGGTTCTCCACCCGCAGTGGAAGGTCCTTAGTGGACAGCCAAACACGCTGCCCAGGGCGGAAAGCGTGTGCAGGTCTTCTATGGCGGTTGGCCTGAGTCTGGTTGGTTCTGGAGGTCTGTATGAGGGTCTTCCTGACCTTGCTCCAGGTCTTGCGACACCGTCTCACATATTGGTTGACCGAGGGCACCCCCGCGTCCTCCTCCTGGTCCGGGAACAGAGGTGGCTGGAACCCGAATTGGCACTGGAATGGCGACAGCTTGGTGGCCGATGACTGCAGGGTGTTGTGGGCGTACTCCGCCCATGGCAGCCAGGTGCTCCACGATGTCGGGTTATCCATAGCCAGGCCTCGCAGGGTGGTTTCCAGGTCCTGGTTGAGCCTCTCCGTCTGACCATTGGACTGTGGGTGAAACCCAGAGGAGAGGCTGGCAGTGGCTCCGATGACCTTGCAGAACCCGTGCCACACTCGGGAGGAGAACTGGGGCCCTCGGTCTGAGACGATGTCCTGTGGAAGACCAAAGACTCGGAAGACATGATTAAACAAAAGTTTCGCAGTTTCAAGAGCAGAGGGGAGTTTGCACAGTGGTATGAAGCGGCAGGCCTTGGAGAATCTGTCAACTAAGACCAAAATGACCGTGTTACCTTGTGACTCAGGGAGACCCGTGATAAAGTCGACTGCCACGTGGGACCAGGGACGCCGGGGAATGGTCAGAGGATGCAGGAGACCCTGGGGACGCTGTCGTGGGTTCTTGGTTCTGGTGCAAACCTCACAGGACAGGACAAATGACCTTACTTCCTTCTCCATGTTAGGCCACCAGAAGCGTCTTTTCAGGAAGTCCAGGGTCCTCCGAGCTCCCGGGTGGGCGGTGAGAGGGGAAGAGTGACCCCACTGGAGAACCTTGGCCCGGGCTTGATGTGGGACGTACAAGAGGCCTGGTGGCCCCGTCCCAGGACCGGGGTCCTGGCGTTGGGCTCGTCGGACAGCCTCCTCAATACCCCAGCGGACAGGGGCCACAATCCGGGACACAGGGATAATAGGCCCGACTTCATTCTCCCTGTTAGTGGCAGAGAACAGTCTGGACAGTGCGTCAGGTTTGGTGTTCTTGGAGCCGGGGCGGTATGAGAGGGTGAAGTCAAACCGACTGAAAAACAGGGCCCACCTAGCCTGTCGAGGGTTCAGTCTCTTGGCTTGCTGGAGGTACTCCAGGTTCTTGTGGTCAGTCCAAACCAGGAATGGATGTTGTGCTCCCTCCAGCCAGTGCCTCCACTCCTCAAGGGCCAGTTTGACCGCTAGCAGTTCTCGATCCCCCACATCGTACCGGGACTCAGCAGGACTCAGGCGGTGGGAGAAGTAAGCGCAGGGGTGCAGCTTTCCTTCCGAACGTTGAGAGAGCACCGCGCCGACACCACTGTCCGAGGCGTCCACCTCCACGATGAATGGTTGGGAGGTGTCCGGGAGAACCAGAATGGGTGCCGTGCAGAAGCGGTCCTTGAGGTCTTTGAACGCCTTTTCTGCCTGAGGAGACCAGCCATAAGATCCACCTGTCCCTTTGGTGAGGTCTGACATGGGTGCTGCCACAGAACTGAAGTTCCTGATGAACTTGCGGTAGAAGTTAGCGAATCCTAAGAACCGCTGAACCTCCTTAACGGACTTGGGAGTAGGCCAATCCCGGACGGCCAGGGTCTTGGCAGGGTCCATTTGGAGTTGGCCTGTCCGTACAATAAATCCCAGAAAGGAGACCTCGGGAACATGAAATTCGCATTTCTGGGCCTTGGCGAACAGATTGTTCTGTAGCAGCCTCTGGAGAACCTGGCGGACATGGTGGCGGTGCTCCTGCACGGTCTTGGAAAAGATAAGGATGTCGTCGAGGTAGACAGAAACGTATAGGTTAATCATGTCCCTTAAGACGTCGTTGATTAGGGCCTGAAAAACAGCTGGTGCGTTGGTGAGTCCGAAGGGCATCACCTGGTATTCGTAGTGCCCAGACGGGGTGTTAAAGGCAGTCTTCCACTCGTCTCCCTGTCGGATACGGATGAGGTGGTATGCGTTCCGTAGGTCCAACTTGGTGAAGACGGTGGCGCCTTGGAGCAGGTCGAAAGCTGTGGACATCAGCGGAAGGGGATATCGGTTGCGCACAGTGATCTTATTCAGGCCCCTGTAATCAATACATGGTCGGAGCCCCCCATCCTTCTTGCCGACAAAGAAGAAGCCGGCTCCAGCAGGTGAAGTGGAGGGTCGAATAAACCCAGAGACCAGGGCATCTTTGAGGTATTCCTCCATGGCCTTGCGTTCTGGCTGAGAGAGTGAAAACAGTCTGCCACGAGGAGGGGTAGTCCCAGGGAGCAAGTCGATGGCACAGTCGTAGGCCCGGTGCGGAGGAAGAACGGCGGCCCTGCTCTTGCTGAATACCTCCTTGAGATCCCAGTACTCTGTGGGAACTTGAGATAACTCGGTGAGATCAGGGGGCTCGGCAGGAGACACAGGAGAGCTAGAGAGCAGACAAGAGGCATGGCATGCAGGGCCCCATTCCACAACCTGGCTTGTTACCCAGTCTATGCGAGGGTTGTGGCGAATAAGCCAAGGAAGGCCTAGAATAACTGGGAACTCAGGTGAAGGAATCAGGTGCAGGGATATTTCTTCCTTGTGACCTTGAGACTGGAGGAAGACTGGAGAAGTAACTTGGGTGACTCTTCCATCACCTAACGCTTGGCCATCGAGGGCAGACACAGACAGAGGGACTTCAAGAGGTGCAGTAGGTATATTGATGCTTTGGGCGAAGTGAATATCCATAAAGTTCCCAGCCGCCCCTGAGTCTATCAAAGCTTGACAAGAGTGGACAGACTCACCCCAGGAGATGGAGACCGGGATGTAGATTCCTTGGCCAGGGAGTCCGGGAGAGAGGGTAGGCCCCGTCACAACCCTCCCTCGGCTGGACGGGGCGGTCCTTTTCCCAAGAGTTCGGGACATGATGCTCGGAAGTGACCAGGCTTGCCACAGTAGATGCAGCACTTGTCCCTCCTTCTGCGCTCCCTCTCAGATGCGGAGAGGCGAGTACGACCCACTTGCATGGGTTCTGGACAGTCACTGAAGGAGGTAGACGGTCTCCAGGTAGAGGTAGGGAGGCTGGGGGGGCTCAAGGCTTGGTGGCGTTCTCTCATCCTGTTGTCCAGACGAATAGCATGTGAGATGAGGGTTTCGAGGTCACTTGGGCATCCAATAGAGGCCAGACCGTCCTTGATGGGGTCAGACAGACCATGGTGGAAGGCTGACACCAGGGCAGTCTCGTTCCATCCACTTACTGCTGCGAGTGTTCGGAACGAGATGGCGTAATCTGCGACGCTTCCTCCTTGCCGGATGGACATGAGCTTTCGGGCTGCGTCGGTACTGATGTCTGCCTGATCGAAGACCCGAAGCATCTCTTCAGAAAACAGCTGGAAATCAAAGCACTCAGGTCCCTGTCTTTGCCAGATAGCAGTAGCCCAGGCTCGCGCCTTACCAGCTAATAAGGTGATCACAAAGGCAATCTTGCGGCGATCCGTAGTGTAGGTGGTAGGCTGAAGCTCAAAGGTGAGTTGACACTGGGTAAGGAACTCTCGGCACTCACTGTGCTTGCCGTCATACCTCTGTGGTGCAGGAAGGCTGGGTTCGCGAGGTGAAGAAGGCAGCATTGCAGGAGGCACTGGAGCAGGAGTGGGAGCTGGATCAGGAGCAGGAACTGGATCAGGAGCAGGAGATGCAGGCAGAGATGTCAGCTGTGCCAGGGTTTTCCCAATTTGCTGAAGCAGTTCCTCGTGGCGAGCGAGGGCCTCACGTTGGCTGGTGAGCGTACGTCCATGAGCGTCCATGGTCGCTCCGAAGCGTGTCAAAGCTGCCATAATTCCCTGAAGGTTGGCCGGGTAGACAGTTGAAGCAGCCTCTGCTGAGTCGGTCATGACGGAGTCTTTCTGTTAGGGTTTTGCTGGGATTCGAACCTGGTTCGTTGGTGTGATAATCCAGCAAACCCCCACTAGGCCACCAGGGGGATGACTCAAATGCAGAGGCGTGAGGCGGAAGTAGAAAAAGAATCAAAAGGTTTATTTAAACTATATACACTATATACAGGGCAAAACAAAAGACAAAAAAAAACCAAAGAGTATAATCCAAAAGAAAAGCAAAGTGCAAAAATTCAAAAGCTAAGAAGATCAAAAAACACAGTACAAAGGAAACTGGAGATAAACATAACAGCACAAAGACTCCGTGACAAGAGGACTGAACTCAGGGGTATAAATAGACAAACTAATTAAGGACACAGGTGAAGATAATTAGGCAATTAACACAAACACAAAACACAGGAACAGTGGCGGCCTCTAGAGGCCAAAATAAACACGACATGAAAAGGAAATAACAGCGGCCTCTAGAGGCCAAAACAGTCCTAGTCCTAACACCCTGAAAATGCACCTGAGAGCATCTATTTTCAAAAAATTTCCGGGGGAGCATGCCCCTGGACCCCCTAATTTCACTTCGCGCCTTCGGCGCTCGCTTTCGCATCATTGGCACTCAGTTGTCTGTGTATTATCATGCCAGAATTTAGGGCTTTAATTTTTTTCTGGGGAAAACACTGCATATATACAAATATGTATATGTATACACACACACACGCACACACACAACAACTTAAAGATGCATTACCACCACCGACTGGGCTGGAGTGTGGAACAGGAGATATTTTTTTTGGGGGGGGGGGCCTATATTCTTGTATTTAGAATATTCTTGTTATTTCACAACAAAGTGATGTATCTGACTTGATGCGCTCTGCCATTTTGTTTTTCTCTACTCATGGTATATGAGCTGATATCCTACTAGTAGAGTAGCCAATCAGACCATGCGATTGCTCCTATCCTGTGAGTGTGTGTGTGAGAGAGAGAGAAGAGTTTGGTTCCAAAATGCGATAAGTGCCAATTAAAAAAAAATTAAGTTTCCGCCAAAAGACATTTGGTATTTGATCGCTATTCAAAGTTACAAAATCAATTTTATGCTCAACGCAATATCTGCCATGTATCTCTGCATTGTATATCCCCTTTCTTTCCAAACCACGATGAACGCCACGACTGATTTTCTGCAGAATGCAATATCTCCACTCAACCAATCACAGTGCACCATTCAAATATGTAAACAGTAACTACAGCTCCCACTGATAGTCAGCATTACAGAGATTTTGAATGAAATAAATGAATAATTTTGATGGAATGAAACATTTCTTATCTTAATATTTTATATTATTATTCCAATAGAGAATGTGGTTCTGACAATTTTTATGCTGGGGTAAATGAGAAACTGGGAGGCAGGCTTCAGAATGCAGGTGCGTTCTTTCATTTTGTGCTCTTTTCAATTTTCAGTGACTACTTCTACCACGTAGGAACACTATACACACAAACACACACGTGGGGTGACGCAACTCTCTCTCGTTACTGGCCATCTGCAAGACACACAGAGACCCACATTAATAGACAGCCAGTAATTAGACACAGGTATAGCTCGTCATGTTACTTGCTGGCTCAACCTGACTCCTCGACGTTCACAGCTGACACTCAACCACACCCTCACTGCCACAGTGGTCCAATGTTATTTTCCACTTTGAGCACAACTGATTCCTCCGGGGATCTAGATATGCCACTTAATCTACACTATAACCATGCTATAACAAGCTCTTTTACAAACTTTCACAAATAACAACAAACTAAATTGGTGTCCCTCACTTTTAATGACGATGAGTAGGAGTCTTCAAAAAAAAAAAAAAATTGGTGAGCCATATGCTCCTCCTTCCCAAACAATAAGTAATCAAGTCCACAGTCAAGTTAACAATGTGTTAATGCAATAAAAGAAAGGTTTAACTAGCCCAGCTTCAGTGTTGATCACTAACAATTATCGAGAACGGTGATCAAAGGATCGAGAAAAGGATGAAATGACTGCTAATATCATTGGTGATTTGCAACACATGAATGAACTGAATGGTGAAGATTTAGCAAGTCAGTGGGTGGACATTGAAAACCCTACATTGGTAACCTCCGTCATTTCCATAACAGATGAAAAAATCACCTCTGTTCCAGACAATTGAAGGTGCATATTTATTTATTTATATTTATTTTTCACTTTTCACTGACTTTAGGTTACACACACACACACACACACACACACACACACACACACACACACACACAAGTGCATGCATGCATACAAGCGCACATTGGGGAACACAGATCTGTCTTTCATTACTGGCCATCTGAAAGATGCACAGGGACATATTAATAGACAGTCAGTAATTTGACACAGGTGTAACTCATCACATGTTACCTGCTGGTTTAACCTGACACCCACCTGACCACACTCTCGCTGCCACACATACAACCCCGATTCCAAAAAAGTTGGGACAAAGTACAAATTGTAAATAAAAACAGAATGCAATAATTTACAAATCTCAAAAGTTGATATTGTATTCACAATAGAACATGGACAACATATCAAATGTCGAAAGTGAGACATTTTGAAATTTCATGTCAAATATTGGCTCATTTGAAATTTCATGACAGCAACACATCTCAAAAAAGTTGGGACAGGGGCAATAAGAGGCTGGAAAAGTTAAAGGTACAAAAAAGGAACAGCTGGAGGACCAAATTGCAACTCATTAGGTCAATTGGCAATAGGTCATTAACATGACTGGGTATAAAAAGAGCATCTTGGAGTGACAGCGGCTCTCAGAAGTAAAGATGGGAAGAGGATCACCAATCCCCCTAATTCTGCGCCGACAAATAGTGGAGCAATATCAGAAAGGAGTTCGACAGTGTAAAATTGCAAAGAGTTTGAACATATCTACAGTGCATAATATCATCAAAAGATTCAGAGAATCTGGAAGAATCTCTGTGCGTAAGGGTCAAGGCTGGAAAACCATACTGGGTGCCCGTGATTTTCGGGCACTTAGATGGCACTGCATCATGTACAGGCATGCTTCTGTATTGGAAATCACAAAATGGGCTCAGGAATATTTCCAGAGAACATTATCTGCGAACACAATTCACCGTGCCATCCGACGTTGCCAGCTAAAACTCTATAGTTCAAAGAAGAAGCCATATCTAAACATGATCCAGAAGCGCAGACGTCTTCTCTGGGCCAAAGCTCATTGAAAATGGACTGTGGCAAAGTGGAAAACTGTTCTGTGGTCAGACGAATCAAAATTTGAAGTTCTATATGGAAATCGGTGACGCCATGTCATTTGGACTAAAGAGGAGAAGGACGACCCAAGTTATCATCAGTGCTCAGTTCAGAAGCCTGCATCTCTGATGGCATGGGGTTGCATTAGTGCGTGTGGCATGGGCAGCTTACACATCTGGAAAGACACCATCAATGCTGAAAGGTATATCCAGGTTCTAGAGCAACATATGCTCCCATCCAGACGACGTCTCTTTCAGGGAAGACCTTGCATTTTCCAACATGACAATGCCAAACCACATACTGCATCAATTACAGCATCATGGCTGCGTAGAAGAAGGGTCCGGGTACTGAACTGGCCAGCCTGCAGTCCAGATCTTTCACCCATAGAAAACATTTGGCGCATCATAAAACGGAAGATACGACAAAAAAGACCTAAGACAGTTGAGCAACTAGAATCCTACATTAGACAAGAATGGGTTAACATTCCTATCTCTAAACTTGAGCAACTTGTCTCCTCAGTCCCCAGACGTTTGCAGACTGCTGTAAAGAGAAAAGAGGATGTCTCACAGTGGTAAACATGGCCTTGTCCCAACTTTTTTGAGATGTGTTGTTGTCATGAAATTTAAAATCACCTAATTTTTCTCTTTAAATGATACATTTTCTCAGTTTAAACATTTGATATGTCATCTATGTTCTATTCTGAATAAAATATGGAATTTTGAAACTTCCACATCATTGCATTCCGTTTTTATTTACAATTTGTACTTTGTCCCAACTTTTTTGGAATCGGGGTTGTACTTTTACTAACTGAAAGCTTATGATGTTTGCATTATTTTTATGATATTGAAAAGAGTGACTTAGTTCCTTTACTTAGTGAATTATGTAAGTGAATTAAGCATAAATATATAATGTCTTTCAAAGGTTTTCATCCCCCTTGGTGTTTGTCCTGTTTTGTCACATTACAAGCTGGAATAAAAATGGATTTTGGGGGGGTTAGCACCATTCGATTTACACAACATGCCTACCACTTTAAAGGTGCTATCTATCTATCTATCTATCTATCTATCTATCTATCTATCTATCTATCTATCTATCTATCTATCTAAAATTCTTTTTTTGTGTGTGTGTGACACAAATAATAATTAAGATGAAAAAACAGAAATCTGGATTGTGCATAGGTATTCACACCCCCAAAGTCAATACTTTGTAGAGCCAACTTTTGCTGCAATTACAGCTGCAAGTCTCTTCAGGTATGTCTCTAGTCACTTAGCACATCTAGCCACTGGGATTTGTGCCTATTCCTCAAGGCAAAACTGCTCCAACTCCTTCAAGTTAGATGGATTGCATTGATGTACAGCAGTCTTTAATTTATGTCACAGATTCTCAATTGGATTGAGGTCTGGGCTTTGACTAGGCCATTCCAAGACATTTAAATGTTTCCCTTGAAATCAGAATCAGAATTACTTCATTAATCCCCGGAGGGAAATTCAAATTTGCTACCAAGCTCCTGAATCAGAGAAGTAAACGTCTAAAAATAGAAGATAAAATCGTGTGAAAAAATAATAAATAAAATAAATTTAAATAAGTTCTATAACTTCAAGTAAGGGCGGCATGGTGGTGTAGTGGTTTGCGCTGTCGCCTTACAGCAAGAAGGTCCAGGTTCGAGCCCCGTGGCTGGCGAGAGCCTTTCTGTGTGGAGTTTGCATGTTCTCCCCGTGTCCGCGTGGGTTTCCTCCGGGTGCTCCGGTTTCTCCCACAGTCCAAAGATATGCAGGTTAGGTTAACTGGTGACTCTAAATTGACCGTAGGTGTGAATGTGTGAATGGTTGTCTGTGTCTATGTGTCAGCCCTGTGATGACCTGGCGACTTGTCCAGGGTGTACCCCGCCTTTCGCCCGTAGTCAGCTGGGATAGGCTCCAGCTTGCCTGCGACCCTGTAGAACAGGATAAAGCGGCTAGAGATGATGAGATGAGAACTTCAAGGAAAAGCAAAATGAAGTGATTCTATATACAATGATTCCTATATACATGTATTACACCTGAGTTAAGGATACAGTATACATGGTAAAAACAGTGTAACACAGTTATACAGTGGCATTGTACAGCTTGACTGCAACCGGTAGGAATGATTTCCTGTGTCTCTCAGTTGTGTAACGTGGAAGAATCAGCTGATCAGCTCCTCATGTAGAGGGTGGGAAGGACAGTCTAAGATTGTCTTTATTTTGGACAGTTTCCTCTTCTCCAACACCACTGTCAGAGAGTCCAGTTCCTCGCCTACAACATGGCCAGCCTTCCTGATGATCTTATTGAGTCTGTTAGTGTCCTTCACCCTCAAGCCGCTGCCCCAGCAGACGAGAGTGTACAAGATGGCACTGGCCACCACAGACTCAGAGAACATCTGCAGCATCATTTGGCAGATGTTGAAGGACCTCAGCCGTCTCAGAAAATAGAGACAGCTCTGGCTCTTTTTGTATACTGTGTCTACGTTTTTGGACCAGACCAGGTTATTATCCAAGTACACCCCCAGGTACTTGTATTCCTCCACCACATCCACACTGACCCCTTGGATGTTAACAGGGTTCACCGGAGCCCTGATTCTCTTCAGATCAACCACCAGTTCTTTCATCTTCGTCATGTTGAGCTGTAGGTGGTTCTTCCTGCTCCACATGACAAAGTTGTCCACCACCATCCTGTACTAACTCTCATCACCACCAGTAATATGTCCAACCACTGCAGAGTCATCAGAAAATTTCTGGAGGTGGCAGGTCTCCGTGCAGTAGTTGAAGTCAGTGGTGTAGAGAGTGAAAAGGAAAGGAGAAAGGACAGTCCCTTGCAGAGCCCCGGTGTTGCTGATCACTCTGTCCGACACACAGCACCGCAAGCGCATGTGCTGTGGTCTGCCAGTCAAATAATCCACAATCCAGGACACCAGTGGGGCATCCACCTGCATCGCTGTCAACTTCTCACCCAGCAGAGCCGGCCGGATGGTGTCAAAAGCACTGGAGAAATCAAAAAACATGATCCTCACAGTGCTGGCTGGCTTGTCCAGGTGGCTGTAGACTTTGTTGAGCAGGTAGATGATTGCATCCTTCACTCCAAGACGGGGCTGGTAGGCGAACTGAAGGGGGTCAAGAAGTGGTTGGGCCATAGGCCGGATCTGCTCCAGGATGAGTCTCTCAAGGGTCTTCATGATGTGTGATGTCAATGCCACGGGCCTGTAGTCTTTGAGGTCACTGGGATGCGGCTTCTTCGGTACAGGGACGAGGCATGACGTCTTCCACAGCACGGGGACCCTCTGAAGACCCAGGCTCATGGTGAAGACATGCTGAAGTACCCCACTTAGCTGGAGGGCACAGGTCTTCAGGGCCCTGGGGCTAACACCATCCGGGCCTGCTGATTTCCCTGCATGGATTCTCTTCAGCTGTCTTCTCACTTGCTCCTTGCTGATGATCGTTGTGGAGGTGACGGGTGGGGGAAGGATGGAGTTTCTTGGGGGGTTTCTCAGCCAGGGGGTCTGTTGAGGAGGTGCGAGCAAGGTCCTGAAATGGGGATGAGGTTGGGCAAGAAGAGGCGGGGGAGGGGAGAGAATGTGAAGTGTGTGGTTGTAGCCATCCTGTAAAAGAGTGGTGGTGGGTTGGGGTCACGCCATCGAATCTGTTGAAGTAAAGATTCAGCTCATTCGCCCTTTCCACATTGCCATCCATTCCTTCACTGTTGGTTGGCTTGTAACCAGTAATGGTCTTCATTCCACTCCACACCTCTCTCATGTTGTTCTGTTGGAGTTTCCACTCCAACTTCCTCCTGTACTTTTCCTTGGCCTCCCTGATAATTGCTCTCAGTTCACGCTGTACTGCTTGCACCTCCTCCTTGTTGCCGGCTCTCAAAGCCCTCTTCTTCTCATTTAAGAGGGCTTTGATGTCCTTTGTTACCCACGGCTTGTTGTTGGGGTAACAGCTGACAGTCCTAGCTGGGACAACGGTGTCCACACAAAAGTTGATGCACTCTGTGATCCCATCAATGTCGTCTCCATGGGGCTCACACAGTGTCTGCCAGTCTGTCACCTCAAAGCATCCCTGCAGTGTCTCGTTGGCCTCATCTGTCCATCTCCTCACTATCGTTGATGTGGTGGGCAGTCTCTTCACCGGAGGCACATAGCGGGGGCGAGGTAAATCAGGTTGTGGTCTGACCGGCCCAGTGGGGGGAGGGGGGAAGAGCTGTAAGCCTCTTTAATATTAGCATACAGCAGGTCTATTGTTCATCCCTCTCTGGTAGGACAGTTCACAAATTGGGTGAAAGTGGAAAGTGTTTTGCCCAAATTAATATGATTAAAGTCACCTGAGATAGCAATGAATGCACTCGGGTGTTGAGTCTATAGCCGGGCTATTACAGAGTGAATAGTGTCACAAGCAGTGTTTGGGTTTGCAGAGGGGGGAGCATAAACAGCCACTATGATAATATTAGTGTGGCAGCGGGGGCGTGGTCAAGCGCCGGTCTGTGACAGGAGGGCGGAGTTGGGGAAGGTAAGTGGCAGAATCGCTTCACCTGAGTGTAATTAACCTGTGTTTTGTGTGTGTTCTCCCCAGTAAACCGCCCTACTTAAGGAGGGAAAGGGAGAGCGGAAGGGAGCTTCTTCCCCGGCAGAGCCGACAGTGTGTGTGTGTGTGTGTGTGTGCGTGTCTCTGCCTGTTGGTAAATATTGTTCGACTGAAAAGTTCGGCAATAAAGCCTTCTGAGAACCTTGATCTCTGTCCTGCCGTCCTCTGTGCTCCACCCACACGCTATTTTCGCTACAGTGGTGCCAAAACCCGGGATAGGTGGAGCATCAGTCCTGCAGCCCCATGGAATCCTCCCCGTTCGCGGACTTGGTCCACGCCCTCGCCACGGCTCAGCAGAGCCAGCACCAGGCACTCGTCACGCTCCGGAAGGAGCAGGAGCGCCGCTTCGAAGCCCTGGTGCTGGCTCAGCAGGAAGATCGAGAGGCGTTCCGGCGTCTCCTCGCGTCGGCGGGGTCCACCAGCGCCCCGGCCGCGGGCCCGTCTCCCCTCACCTTAACTAAGATGGGCCCGCAGGACGACCCCGAGGCTTTCATCACGTTGTTCAAGCAGGTCGCCGAAGCCTCGGGGTGGCCGATGGAGCAGCGCGCGGCGCGCCTCCTCCCCCTCCCGACGGGAGAGGCGCAGCTGGCCGCACTACAGCTCCCCGCCGATCGCCGGCTGGCCTACGCCGACCTTCGCCGGGCTGTCCTCCAGCGCATGGGGCGCACACCGGAGCAGCAGCGCCAGCGCTTCCGCACGCTGCGGATGGAGGAAGTCGGCAGCCCGTTCGCGTTCGGCCAGCAGCTCCGGGATGCCTGCTGGCGGTGGCTGAGGGCCGAAGATCGCGACGCCAAGGGAATCATCGACTAGGTGGCGCTGGAACAGTTCATCGCCCGCTTACCAGCCGGAACCGCGGAGTTGGTCCAGTGCCACCGCCCGGCGTCGCTGGATCAGGCCGTGGGACTGGCGGAGGATCATCTGGCGGCTGTTCCGGCAGCAGGACAACCACCGACATCGTCTTCTCTCTCCTCTCCTCTCTCTCTTTCTCTCCCCCCGTGTCCCGTCCTCGCCCCATTCCCCCACCACGGAGGCGGGGGCCGGCTCCACCCCAGCTGGCCCGCCGCACCCGTGGTGCCCTCCCGTTTCTCCCTTCTGTGTCTGTCTCTCCCCCCCTCAGGTGAGTGAGCCTCAGAACACAGCTGCAGAGGGAAGGCCTGGGCCGGTTTGCTGGCGCTGCGGGGAACCGGGCCACCTGCAGCAACAGTGTGCAGCGATGGAAGTGGGGGCGGTGGTGCGGATCCCCGACACGCCAGAGGCTGCCCTCGATCGGGCCGGAGCGTATCGCATACCGGTAAGTGTACAAGGGGCTACATATCAGGCGTTGGTGGATTCAGGCTGCAATCAGACCTCGATCCGCCAAAGCCTGGTGCAAGACGAGGCATTGGGGGGAGCACAAGGGGTGAAGGTGTTGTGTGTGCACGGGGATATTCACAGCTACCCGTTGGTGTCGGTCCACATGTATTTCAGAGGGGAAAAATCAATAGTGAAGGCGGCGGTTAATCCTCGCCTTACCCACTCTTTGATCTTGGGGACTGATTGGCCGGGATTTCGGGGTTTGATGGCACGCCTAGTAAAGAGTGGGTCCTGCCGGTTGATGGGGGAGGGTCCCGGTGTCGCTTTGGCTGGAGCGGCGGTCGCAGAGCCGTCTACGTCATCTCCGCGACAGAGTGAGGAGCCCCCGGCCCCTCCTCTTTCTATTGGGGAATCCCTCGCGGATTTCCCACTGGAACAATCGCGAGACGAGACTCTGCGACACGCGTTTGACCAAGTGAGAGTAATCGATGGTCAAACACTCCAGCTGAACGCCACCCCGCCCTTCCCCTGTTTTTGTATTTTGAAGGATAGGTTATACCGAGTGACGCAGGACACTCAGACGAAAGAGCGGGTCACCCAGTTGTTAATTCCAAAGAGCCGCCGGGAATTGGTATTCCAGGCGGCTCACTTTAATCCCATGGCTGGACACCTCGGGCAGGATAAGACACTCGCCCGGATAATGGCCCGATTCTATTGGCCGGGGATTCGCGGCGATGTCCGTAAGTGGTGTACGGCGTGCCGCGAATGCCAGTTAGTAAATCCAGCGGCCATTCCAAAAGCGCCCTTGCGCCCCCTACCATTAATCGAGACCCCGTTCGAAAGAATTGGGATGGATCTCGTCGGGCTATTAGACCGGTCAACACGTGGGTACCGCTTTATATTGGTTCTGGTGGACTATGCAACGCGATACCCGGAAGTGGTGCCTCTTCACAATATCTCAGCACGCAGTATTGCAGAGGCCCTCTTCCACGTCATCTCCCGGGTTGGAATCCCGAAAGAGATTCTGACTGACCAGGGCACCTCGTTTATGTCATGAACACTGAGTGAACTGTATGGGCTACTGGGTATTAAGCCGATCCGCACCAGCGTTTATCACCCACAGACGGACGGTTTAGTTGAACGGTTCAATCGCACCCTCAAGAATATTATCAAAAAATTCGTAAGTGAGGACGCACGTAACTGGGATAAGTGGCTCGAACCCTTGCTGTTTGCAGTGCGAGAGGTCCCCCAAGCCTCCACGGGGTTCTCCCCATTTGAATTATTATATGGGTGTAAGCTGCGCGGCATCTTAGATGTACTGCGGGAAAATTGGGAGGAGGGACCTTCACAGAGCAAAAACGAAATTCAGTACGTTATGGATCTGCGCGCAAAACTCCACACGCTCACCCACCTAACTCAGGAGAATTTGCTGCAGGCCCAGGAACGGCAAACCCGCCTGTACAACAGGGGCACGCGCCTTAGAGAGTTCACTCCGGGAGCTAAGGTACTCGTCCTGTTGCCCACGTCGAGCTCCAAATTAATCGCCAAGTGGCAAGGACCCTTTGAGGTCACACGGCGAGTCGGGGACGTCGACTATGAGGTTAGGCGAACGGACAGGGAGGGGGCGCTACAGATTTACCACCTCAATCTGTTAAAACTCTGGAAAGAGGAGGTCCCCGTGGCGTTGGTGTCGGTAGTTCCGGAGAAGGTGGAGCTGGGGCCGGAGGTCCAAAAAGGGACATTGGCATCTCGTACCTCTCCGGTCCCCTGTGGAGACCACCTCTCCCCGACCCAACTCACGGAGGTCGCCCAGTTGCAGGCCGAGTTTTCGGATGTATTCTCGCCCCTGCCCGGTCGCCCTAACCTCATAGAACACCACATAGAGACGCCCCCGGGGGTGGTAGTGCGCAGCCGTCCTTATAGATTACCCGAACACAAAAAAAAGGTAGTTCGGGAAGAACTTCAGGCCATGCTCGAAATGGGCATCGTCGAGGAGTCCCACAGTGACTGGAGCAGCCCGGTGGTCTTAGTTCCTAAGGCCGACGGCTCGGTCCGGTTCTGTGTGGACTATAGAAAAGTCAACGCGGTGTCTAAATTCGACGCGTACCCAATGCCTCGTATTGATGAGCTGCTCGATCGACTAGGCACGGCTCGCTTTTACTCGACACTGGATTTGACGAAGGGATATTGGCAGATCCCCTTGACTCCATTATCCCGGGAGAAAACGGCCTTTTCCACACCGTTCGGCTTACACCAGTTCGCCACACTTCCGTTTGGGCTGTTTAGGGCGCCCGCTACGTTTCAGCGGCTGATGGACCGGGTCCTCCGGCCCCACGCCACCTACGCGGCCGCTTACCTAGACGACATCATTATTTATAGTAATGACTGGCAGCGGCACCTGCAACACCTGAGGGCTGTCCTTAGGTCGCTGAGGCGGGCGGGGCTCACTGCCAACCCGAAGAAGTGTGCGATTGGGCGGGTGGAAGTACGGTATCTGGGCTTCCACTTGGGTAACGGGCAGGTGCGTCCCCAAATTAATAAGACAGCAGCGATTGCGGCCTGCCCGAGGCCCAAGACCAAAAAGGGGGTGAGACAGTTCCTGGGGCTGGCTGGCTATTATCGTAGGTTTATACCTAATTATTCGGACATCACCAGCCCGCTGACTGACCTCACTAAAAAGGGGGTGCCAGATCCGGTCCAGTGGACGGAGCAGTGCCAGCGGGCTTTCTCTGAGGTAAAGGCTGCACTGTGTGGGGGGCCACTTTTGCACTCCCCTGACTTCTCTCTCCCTTTTTTGTTACAGACGGATGCGTCGGACAGAGGGCTGGGGGCCGTTTTGTCCCAGCAGGTGGGGGGAGAGGACCGCCCAGTGTTATACATCAGCCGGAAGCTGTCAGTGCGTGAGGGGCGCTACAGCACTATCGAGAAAGAGTGCCTGGCCATCAAGTGGGCGGTCCTCGCCCTCCGTTACTACCTGCTGGGGCGCTCTTTCACCCTCTGTTCGGACCACGCGCCCCTCCAGTGGCTCCACCGCATGAAGGATGCCAACGCGCGGATCACCCATTGGTATCTGGTGCTCCAACCTTTCAACTTCAAGGTGGTCCACAGGCCGGGGGCGCAGATGGTCGTGGCGGACTTCCTCTCCCGTCGGGGGGGGGAGTCGGCTGCGGGCCGGACGGGCGCCCGGCCTGAGTCGGGCGGTGGGGGTATGTGGCAGCGGGGGCATGGTCAAGCGCCGGTCTGTGACAGGAGGGCGGAGTTGGGGAAGGTAAGTGGCAGAATCGCTTCACCTGAGTGTAATTAACCTGTGTTTTGTGTGTGTTCTCCCCAGTAAACCGCCCTACTTAAGGAGGGAAAGGGAGAGTGGAAGGGAGCTTCTTCCCCGGCAGAACCGACAGTGTGTGTGTGTGTGTGTGTGTGTGTGCGCGTGTCTCTGCCTGTTGGTAAATATTGTTCGACTGAAAAGTTCGGCAATAAAGCCTTCTGAGAACCTTGATCTCTGTCCTGCCGTCCTCTGTGCTCCACCCACACGCTATTCTCGCTACAATTAGAAAACTCCCTGGGCAGATAATATGGATGAAGTCCGACAGCACACAGTTCAACATCCGGGCTGCAGATGTACTCCTTCATGGTGATGTGAGCTGGGTTACACCACCGGTTGTTCACAAGAACGGCAAGCCCTCCCCTTTGCGCTTACCGCTCCTGGCGCAGTCTCTGTCCGCACACACAACGTGGAAGCCCTTGATTGTAGCATTGTCATCAGGAACATCCCGGTGCAGTCATGTCTCCATGAAGCACATTAAACTACACTCCTGATACTCCGTCTGACTCTGGGCCAGTGCCACCAGCTCGTCCACTTTATTCCCGAGGGACCTCACGTTCCCCATGATGATAGAGGGAAGACATGGCTTATAAGATTTTTCAATAAGCTTCCGTTGTCTCAAAGCCACCCTCTTCCTCCATAGCTTCTTATTTCCTCTGCATCCTCTGTGTGTTTTCCACCAAATTACCGCAGGGATCTCATCCGGTCTTGTCGCTAGAGCGGCCGGCTTCAGTTCGATCAGCTGATCCCTGGTGTAAACAATGTGGGCTTCATGGAGTTGTTGCATGGCTGCACTGAAAAAAAGTTTTGAGACTGCGAGCAAAAACACCAAAACTCTTGCAACCCTCATAGTGGCTTGATTACAGTGTTATGGTAATGGAGAAAAATAGCAAAAAAAAAAAACGAAGAGAAGACAAGTAGGAAAAATAGGGAAAAAGGATCAGGAGCGTTCATCGCAGGCTGCACGCGAGCTGGCGCACTAAGCCAGTGTAACTTTAACAGTATGTTTAGGGTCATTGTCCTGCTGGAATGTGAACCTTTGTCCCAGTCTCAAACCTTTGGCCAACTCAAACAGGTTTTCCTCCAGAATTTGACCTGGATTTAGTGCCCTCCATCTTTCCTTCAATCCTGACCAGCTTTCCTGTCCCTACAGATGAAAAACATCCCCACAGCATGATGCTGCCACTACCATGCTTCACTATAGGAATTATGTTCTCAGGGTGAGGGGAAGTGTTGGGTTTCCACCACACAACGTTTCCCATGATGGCCAAAAAGTTCAATTTTAGTCTCATCTGACCAAAGAATGATGTTCTATGTGTTTGGGGAGTCTGCCACATGCTGTTGGGCAAACTCCAAATGTGTTTTTTAAAGCAATGGCTTTTTTTCTGGCCACTCTTCCAAAAAGCCCCACTCTGTGGCATGTACGGCTTAAAGTGGTCCTATGGACAGATACTCCCATCTCCGCTGTGGACTTTCACAGCTCCTTCAGTGTTATCTTTGGTGTCTTTGTTGCATCTCTGATTAATGCCCTCCTCGCCCAGTCTGTGAGTTTTGATGGGCGGCCTTATCTTGTCAGGTTTGTAGTGGTGCCATATTCTTTCCATTTTGGTATAATGAATTTAATGGTGCTCTGTGGGATATTCAAAGTTTGGGATATTTTTTTATCACCCAACCCTGATCTTTATTATTTATTATTTTGAGTGCACTCAAACACCATCTACTACTTCCTTCCACTATACACTATCTTCCATGATCTTCATTAGTTCCTCGCTCCTCAATCCAGTATCACTTCTCAACTGATCCACATAAAGATAGGTTTCCTCTTTAACGTATTAAACAAGTTTGTTTGACGCATTTGTTTAGCAAATGTTGAACACGTTTGCCATGTTTTGGCTCTGACATGAGCACTTTGCTTATCACCTCTTCTTTTCTTCTCCAACAGTGTCCAATGAACTGCAATCTTCTAATTCATAATGAATCAATCAGTCAGTCTTCTCAGTTTGCCAAAGAGTTTTTTGTTGGTCATGTTCTCTTTCCATGATACTCCAAGTATAGCCCTGAGTGGGGGTGGTGTTCTCCTTTTGGCTGCTCCTGATTAGGGGTCGCCACAGCAGATCTTTTGTCTCCATTGTTCCCTGTGTTCCGCATCCTTCTCTACCACCCCTGCTACTTTCATGTCCTCTCTCACCACATCCATGCATCTCCTCTTTGGCCTTCCTCATTTTCGTGTGCCTGGCAGCTCCATCCTCAACATTCTCCTTCCAACATGCTCTGCATCTCTTCTCAGGATGTGCCCATGCCATCTCAGTCTCATCTCTCTTAGCTAAATTCCCAAGCTCCCTACATGTGCTATCCCTCTGATGTGCTTGTTCCTTATTCTGTCCAACCTTGTCACTCCCATCACAAACCTTAACATCCTCAACTCCACCACCTCCAACTTTGCCTCCTGTCTCTTCATTAAGGGTATGGTCTCCAATCCATACATCACAACTGGTCTCACTACTGTCTTATACATCTTACCTTTCACTCTTGCTGGGACTTTCGTATCACAAATGACTCCCAAAATCCTTCTCCAACTGCTCCACCCTGCCTGCACTCTCTTTCTCACCTCACTATCGCAGCCCCCATTTTCCTGCACAGTTGACCCCAGGTACTTGAATTCACCAACTTTCTTGATGTCTACTCTTTGCATCTTCACTACACTCTCATCCCCATTCTCATTGATGCACATGCATTCTGTTTTGCTACTGTTCACCTTCATTCCTCTTCATTCCAATTCACTCCATCTCTCCAAACCCAGCTCAGCCTCCTTTCTACTTTCACCACATATCACAATGTCATCCACAAACATCATTGTCGGACTTTGAGTGGGTGGGTGGAGCACAGAAGTATGGCAGGCCAGAACTGAGTTTTCAAAACTCTTTATTTTTAGCTTTTCAGCCTTCACAATCTCCCAGTACCACAGACACGCGCACACATCATTTGTCTGGTTGGGGAGAGAGCTCCCTTCCTCTGCTCTCTCTCTCTCCTTATATAGGGCGCGGTCACTGGGGAAGACACACAAACACAGGTTAATTGACATCAGGTGCAGTGATTCTGCCACTTACCTTCCCTGACTCCGCCCTCCGGTCACAGACCGACACTTGACCACGCCCCCACTGCCACATACCCCCACCGCCCGACAGGCCGGGCAGCCGTCCGGCCCACAGCCGACTCCCCCTCCCCGACGGGAGAGGAAGTCCGCCACGACCATCTGCGCCCCCGTCCTGTGGATCACCTTGAAGTTAAAGGGCTGGAGTGCCAGATACCAACGGGTGATCCGTGCGTTGGCATCCTTCATGCGGTGGAGCCACTGGAGGGGCGTGTGGTCCGAACAGAGGGTGAAAGGGCATCCCAGCAGGTAGTAGCAGAAGGCAAGGACCGCCCACTTGATGGCTAGGCACTCCTTCTCTATCGTGCTGTAGCGCCCCTCATGCACCAACAGCTTCCTGCTGATGTACAGCATGGGGCGATCCTCCCCCTCCACCTCCTGGGACAGAACAGCCCCCTGTCTGACGCATCCATCTGCAACATAAAGGGGAGAGAAAAGTCGGGAGTGTAACAGTGGCCCCCCACACAGTGCAGCCTTCACCTCAGAGAAAGCCCGCTGGCATTGCTCTGTCCACTGGACCGGATCTGGTGCCTCCTTTTTAGTGGGATCAGTCAGCGGGCTGGTGACGTCAGAATAATTAGGTATAAACCTACGATAGTAGCCAGCCAGCCCCAGGAACTGTCTCACCCCCTTTTTGGTCTTGGGCCTCGGGCAGGCCGCAATCGCTGCTGTCATATTAATTTGGGGATGCGCCTGCCCATTGCCCAAGCTGAAGCCCAGATACCGTACTTCCACCCGTCCAATCGCACACTTCTTCGGGTTGGCTGTGAGACCCACTCGCCTCAGCGACCCAAGGACGGCCCTCAGGTGTTGCAGATGCCGCGGCCAGTCATTACTATAGATTATGATATCGTCTAAGTATGCGGCCGCATAGGTGGCTTGGGGGCGCCCTGTCCATCAGCCGCTGGAACGTAGTGGGCGCCCCAAACAGCCCAAAAGGAAGTGTGACAAATTGGTGTAAGCCAAACGGTGTGGAAAAGGCCGTTTTTTCTCAGGATAGTGGAGTCAAGGGGATCTGCCAATAACCCTTTGCCAAATCCAGTGTCGAATAAAAGCAAGCCGTGCCGAGTCAATCCAGCAACTCGTCAATACGAGGCATTGGGTATACATCGAATTTAGACACCGCATTGACTTTTCTATAGTCCACACAGAACCGGACCGACCCGTCAGCCTTGGGAAGCAAGACCACCGGGCTGCTCCAGTCACTGTGGGACTCCTCGACGATGCCCATTTCGAGCATGGCCTCGAGTTCTTCCCGAACCACCTTCTTCTTGTGTTTGGGTAGCCTGTAAGGGCGGTTGCGCACTACCACCCCTGGGGTCATCTCAATGTGGTGTTCTATGAGGCGGGTGTGGCCAGGCAGGGGCGAGAACACGTCCGAAAATTCGGTCTGCAACTGGGCAACCTCCGTGAATTGGGTCGGGGAGAGGTGGTCTCCACAGGAAACCGGAGAGGGACGTGATGTCAATGTTCCCTTTTGAACCTCCAGCCCCAGCTCCGCCTTCTCCGGAACCAACGACACCAACGCCACGGGGACCTCCTCGTTCCAGAGTTTGAGCAGATTGAGGTGGTAAATCTGTAGTGCCCCACCCCTGTCTGTTTGCCTCACCTCATAGTCAACGTCCCCGACTCGCCGTGTGACCTCAAAGGGTCCTTGACACTTGGCAATCAATTTGGAGCTCGACATGGGCAACAGTACAAGTACTTTATCTCCTGGTGCGAACTCCCTAAGGCGCGTACCCCTGTCATACAGGCGGATTTGCCGTTCTTGGGCCTGCCGCAAATTCTCCTGGGTTAGGTATGTGAGTGTGTGGAGTTTTGCGCGCAGGTCAATAACATATTGGATTTCATTTTTGCTTGGTGAAGGTCCCTCCTCCCAATTTTCCTGCAGTACATCTAGGATGCCGCGCAGCATATGCCCATATAATAATTCGAATGGGGAGAACCCTGTGGAGGCTTGTGGGACCTTTTGCACTGCAAATAACAGGGGTTCGAGCCATTTATCCCAATTGCGTGTGTCCTCGCATACAAACTTTTGAATTATATTCTTTAGGGTGCAACTGAATCGTTCAACTAAACTGTCCATTTGTGGGTGATAAACGCTGGTGCGGATCGGCTTAATTCCCAATAACCCATACAGTTCGTGCAGTGTGCGTGACATAAATGAAGTGCCTTGATCAGTCAGAATCTCTTTGGGGATTCCGACTCGGAAGATGACGTGGAAGAGTGCTTCCGCAATACTACGTGCTGAGATATTGCGAAGAGGCACTGCTTCCGGGTATCGCGTTGCATAGTCCACCAGAACTAAAATAAAGCGATACCCTTGTGTTGACCGATCTAATGGCCCAACAAGATCCATCCCAATTCTTTCGAACAGGGTCTCGATTAATGGTAGAGGGCACAAAGACACTTTTGGAATGGCCGCTGGATTTACTAACTGGCATTCGCGGCACGCCATACACCACCTACGGACATCGCCGCGAATCCCTGGCCAATAGAACTGGGCCATTATTTGGGCTAGTGTCTTATCCTGCCCCAAGTGTCCAGCCATGGGATTAAAGTGAGTCGCCTGGAATACCAATTCCCGGCGGCTCTTTGGGATCAAAAGTTGTGAGATCGTCTCCTTAGTCTGAGTGTCCTGTGTCACTCGGTATAATCTATCCCTCATAATGGAGAAATAGGGGAAGGATGGGGTGGCATTTGGCTGGAGCGTTTGACCATCGATTACTCTTACTTGGTCAAATGCATGCTGCAGAGTCTCGTCTTGCGATTGCTCTAATGGGGAAATCCGCGAGGGATTCCCCGAGAGAGGGAGGAGGAGCCTGCTGCTCCTCACTCTGATGCCGTGATGACGTAGACAGCTCTGTGACAGCTGCTCCCGCCAATTCCACACCGGGACCTCCCCCTGCTGAACTACGGCAGGACCCACTCTTCATTAAATGAGTCATTAACTCCCGAAATCCCGGCCAATCAGTCCCCAAAATTATCAAGTGGGTAAGGCAAGGATTAACCACCGCCTTTACACTAAATTTTTCCCCTCGAAAAAGAATGTGGACCGACACTAAAGGGTAGCTGTGAACATCCCCGTGCACACACAACACCTTCACCAATTGTGCTCCCCCCAATGCCTCGCCTTGCACCAGGCTTTGGTGGATTGAGGTCTGATTACAGCCGGAGTCCACCAAAGCCTGATACGTATCCCCTTGGACACTCACCGGTATGCAATACGCTCCGGACCGATCGAGTGCGGTTCCTGGCGCGCCGGGGATCCGGACCACCACACCCACCTCCATTCCCGAGCACTGATGCTGGAGGTGCCCCGGCTCCCAACAGCGCCAGCAGACTGGCCCGGGCTTTCTCTCCACACTGGCGCTCTGGGGCTCACTCACCTGAGGGGGGAGAGAGACAGACATGGAAGCGGGAAACGGGAGGGCACCACGGGTGCAGTCGGCCGGCTGGGGTGGAGCCGGCCCCCACCTCTGTGGTGGGGGAACGGGGCGAGGACGAGACACAGAAGGCGAGGGGGAGAGAGGAGAGAGAGGAAGAGGAGATCTGTGATCCTGCCGTGGGAATAGCCGCCAGATGATCCTCCGCCAACTCGATGGCCTGATCCAGCGACGCCGGGCGATGGCACTGGACCCACTCCACGGTCCCTTTGGGCAGTCGGACGATAAACTGCTCCAGTGCCATCAGATCGACGATTCCCTCGGCGTCACAGTTGTCAGCCCTCAGCCACCACCGGCAGGCGTCCCAGAGTTGCTGGCTAAACGTGAACAGCCGGCCAACATCCTCGAGGCGTAGAGCGCGGAAGTGCTGGTGTTGTTGTTCTGGGGTTCGCCCCACACGCTGGAGGATGGCCCAGCGCAGGTCTGCGTAGACCAGCCGGCTGTCGGCGGGGAGCTGTAGCGTGGCCAGCTGTGCCTCGCCCGTTAGCAGGGGGAGGAGGCGCACCGCGCGCTGTTCCACCGGCTAGCCCCAGGCCTCTGCTGCTTGCTCAAAGAGCCCTAGGAAGGCCTCGGGGTCGTCATGCGGGCCCATCTTCGTTAGGGTGAGGTGGGGAGGGGCCGTGGAGGTGGTGGACCCCGCCGACACGAGGAGGTGCCGGAATGCCTGACGATCTTCTTGTTGGGCCAGCATCAGGGCCTCGAACCTTTGCGATTGCTCCTTTCGGAGGGCGACCAGCACCTGATGCTGGCTCTGTTGGGCCGTGGCGAGGGCGTGGATTAGGTCTGCGAAGGGGGAGGACTCCATTGGGCTGTTCTCCTCTGTGCTCCAGTCCCGGGTTTCAGCACCACTGTAGAACTTTGAGTGGGTGGGTGGAGCACAGAAGTATGGCAGGCCAGAACTGAGTTTTCAAAACTCTTTATTTTCAGCTTTTCAGCCTTCACAATCTCCCAGTACCAGACGCACACACATCATTTGTCTGGTTGGGTAGACAGCTCCCTTCCTCTGCTCTCTCTCTCCTTATATAGGGCGTGGTCACTGGGGATGACACACAAACACAGGTTAATTGACATCAGGTGCAGTGATTCTGCCACTTACCTTCCCTGACTCGGGCGGCACGGTGGTGTTGTGGTTAGCGCTGTCGCCTCACAGCAAGAAGGTCCGGGTTCGAGCCCCATAGCCGGCGAGGGCCTTTCTGTGCGGAGTTTGCATGTTCTCCCCGTGTCCGTGTGGGTTTCCTCCGGGTGCTCCGGTTTCCCCCACAGTCCAAAGACATGCAGGTTAGGTTAACTGGTGACTCTAAATTGACCGTAGGTGTGAATGTGAGTGTGAATGGTTGTCTGTGTCTATGTGTCAGCCCTGTGATGACCTGGCGACTTGTCCAGGGTGTACCCCGCCTTTCGCCCGTAGTCAGCTGGGATAGGCTCCAGCTTGCCTGCGACCCTGTAAAACAGGATAAAGCGGCTAGAGATAATGAGATGAGATGAGACCTTCCCTGACTCCGCCCTCCGGTCACAGACCGACGCTTGACCACGCCCCCACTGCCACAATCATGTTCCATGGTGACTCTTGCCTCACTTCATCCATCAAGCTATCCGTCACTATGGCAAACAAGAAAGGACTCAAAGCAGATCCTTGATGAAGTCCCACCTTCACCTTGAACTATTCAGTCATTCCAACTGCACACCTCACTGCTGTTTCACTGTTCTCATACATGTCTTGCACCACTCTCATATACTTCTCATTCACTCCACACTTTCTCATACAATACCATAACTCATCTTTTAGCACTCTCTCGTGTGCCTTCTCCAGGTCGACAAACACACAATGTACAGTGTTCAGCGTAAATGAGTACACCGCCTTTGAAAAGTACCATTTTAAACAATATCTCAATGAACACAAACAATTTCCAAAATGTTGACAAGACAAAGTTTAATATAACATCTGTTTAACTTATAGCATGAAAGTAAGGTTAATAATATAGCTTAGATTACGCATTTTTTCAGTTTTACTCAAATTAGGGTGGTGCAAAAATGAGTACACCCCACAACAAAAACTACTACATCTTGTACTTTGTATGGCCTCCATGATTTTTAATGACAGCACCAAGTTTTCTAGGCATGGAATGAACAAGTTGGCGACATTTTGCAACATCAATTTTTTTTCCATTCTTCAACAATGACCTCTTTTAGTGACTGGATGCTGGGTGGAGAGTGATGCTCAACTTGTCTCTTCAGAATTCCACAAAGAAAATAATTTCTTTACACCACAAAGGTGAAGGCTACAAGAAGATCAGCAAAGCTTTACTTATCAGTCAGAATACTGTCGCAAAAGTGGTACAAAAATTTAAGAAAGATGGAACTGCAACCATCTCACAGAAACGTCCAGGTCGTCCACGGAAGTTACCTCGACAGGAGCGTCTTTTGATGAGAAGGGTTGAAGAAAATCAGCATGCAAGTTCACTGCAGTTATCTGAGTGAACTGACGTAGTCACTGACGAAAGAGGTGAAAGCAGATAAGAGGAGCTACGCTGAAAGGATCAAAAACAGCCTTTCAGCCAACGATCCAGCGTCTGTGACTACGTTTACATGCACGTCCAAATCGAGCTGCTGTTGGTAATCGAGCAAAGGGTCCCAGCAGGGGTGCCAGAGAAATCCAATCCTGCATGCACAAGTGAAATCGGGCTATTGTGCAAGGTGCATTGTGCACCCGAGCCACATGTGGCGCTACACGCCCCATCGTGTTGGTACACTTCCGGTTGTCGTCATGAAGAAGAGCTATAGTGTTGCCAGATACTGCTAACGTATTCCAGCCCAAAACGTGCAAATCCGCTAAAATGCACTTAAAACACCCAATCTGGCAACACTAGCAGTTCCGTGTTCAAGCTGTTAGGCTTGCTCTAACAGACTATGGCTACAAACTGTCCGGCACAGACCACTGTTTTGTAAGACAACTTATTTTGCACAATAATATTTTTCTAAAGTCCATTTTTTGCTTACAAAAAAATATTTTTTTTTGCTTACAATTTAACTTATGTCTTAATAAACACACAAATAGTTCAGTTGTTTTGTTCTTATTGACATTCTTCAGATGTTGGACATATATACACACACACACAAATACAATGACTTGTTTATGTACACAATTCACAGCTATGCAACAGCTGTACAGATGTATTTGGTGATACAGTAAGTGAGCTAAATTTTAACAGTGCAAAGAAAAGATTCATGCCGTTGTCATGATTCGTTGTCATGCCGACCGAGGCTGTTGTGTTTCCCGCTTGTGGTCTCGTCACTCGTCACTTCCGGAAGCAGCTCGACAACTAGCTCGATAGGGTATACATGCGCAAAATAGCTCGGCAGAAATCGCATAAACTAGGTCGTGTAGCTCGATTCCAAGAAATCAAGTTCGGTTCAATTTCAGCCGAATTAAGGTGTATACATGGCATTTTGAACATTGATTTCAGTCGAGCAATGGCAGAAATTCGATTCTCTCTATGTGCATGTAAACGTAGTGAGTGTGGAGAGGCCTGAAGAACATCAACTACAGGAGACCATCCCCCAACACTGCAATGAACCATCAACTGGCTGACGAGTTGAATGTGCCCCCTTTTAATTGAGTGGACATGCTATTTTAGTTTCGTATTTTTTCATGATCCTGACCTACTTCACAAGTGTATCTGCCGCTACACAAATGTGTCTCAAATGGCATAACTATACATTATTCTAAACTGTTATTCAATACTAATACTCAACAGTTTACCTGTTTGGATTTTAAAAACCTCTCAGGTTGCCTTCCAACCTACAGAATGGTCTGTTTTTCAAACGAGTCTTATTGATCTTTTAGATAACTAAATACTTTTTATAGTTTTATACTATAAAATACTTTTATAGTTTGTAGGTCATAGTTTTCAATTAGAGACGTAACTCATTATCAACAATCATGGTAACAGTCGAATGTTTTGTGAAAAACAGCTGCTCATCAGTGTGTTTATCATTGCTGTACAGTGCGTAAACAGCACTAAACATTTTTACAGTTTGATTTGGAAACCTCACAGATAGTGATGTTTTAGGTTTGATGTCAGCAGTGGCTTGTGACAATGAACAATTGAAGAAGGCTTTGTCACATGCACACTCAAGCACAGTGAAATTTGTCCTCTGCATTTAAGCCATCTGAAGCAGTGAACACATGCATGCACCCACACATATGCAAAGCAGTGGGCAACTATACTATAGCACCCGGGGAGAAGTTGGGGGTAAGGTGCCTTGCTCAAGGGCATTTCAGCCCAAGGCCGCCCCATGTTAATCTAACCACGTGTCTTTTGAACTGTGGGGGGAAACCGGATCACCCGGAAGAAACTCACGCAGACACGGGGAGAACATGCAAACTCCACACAGAAAGGCCCCCATCAGCCACTGGGCTCGAATCAAGAACCTTCTTGCTGTGAGGCTACAGTGCTAACCACTATACCGCCATGCTGCCAACTTATGCTATATTCTCTTATCTTGTGATATATTTTTTGAGTAATCCTGTAATAGGCAGTTTTAATTTTGACAAAATAAAGATATACATCATACAGTCTAGCAGTTACACATACCTTTGTTCAGCTATGTTAGAGGTGGCATCATTAACCAGGGTTTAAATCTTTCAGTAAAATTTCCCTGAAACCTGAAACTAGCGCAATAAATTTGGGTATGGAAAAAAGGAGACTTTTTTTCCCCTTAGCCTTTGCATGGTAAACAAATATTTTACACATTTCTGATGCATGAACATTATTCACTCCATAATAATTACACAGTCTTTGTAATATACAACCCCAATTCCAAAAAAGTTGGGACGCTGTGTAAAACATAAATAAAAACAGAATGTAAAGATTTGCATATCGTAGAAACCCTATATTTCATTGAAAATAATATAAAGACAAGATATCAAATGTTGAAACTGAGAAATTGTATTGTTTTTTGAAAAATATGGCAGAGAGGAGCGCCAGCCTAACAAGCATTTAAAATCAAGTCTGGATTGGCCTGTGTCAGCTAGCATGTGTTGCTGACAGCCTCTAAACTAGCTCAGTGATATTAGATAGTAAAGTGCAACCCATGATACCAAATCTTTTACTCAGTTCTGGTCATGACAGAATTCTTGCCAGAGTGCAAGGATTTTATATACATTTTATTTTGCTTTTACATCAGAAATAAAGGCAGGAGGAATTTCTTTGGGGGAAGGTGGGAGTGGGATTGAGAAAACAGTCCTGCACACGTCTATGCTTCATATAATATTTCCCATTAAAGCAGAGGGGGAAAAAAAAACTATTTCCCAGTCTATTTTTCCAATGTGCACGTGAATGTAGATAACCATCAGGTGTGAGCAGGCAACCTTTTTTATTTAAAGAACAGGGATCTATCAAAGTCTGAGCTTCACAACACGTTTGTGGAAGTGTATCATGGCACGAACAAAGGAAATTTCTGAGGATCTCAGAAAAAGCCTGAAGTATTTTTTGACTGAAAAGATATGTTCCCTATGTGCACAACAGCACTTACAACTCAAGATAAAAGCGCTTTTCATGAGCGCTTTTATAGCGCTATAGAATAGCTACAAGTGTAACCACTTTAAGCACTCAAACATTGCACTTGTGTAGCGCTTTTGTAGTAGTCAGATGTAACGCTTTCATCACAGTAAATATAGCACTTCTGTAGCACTTCTATAGCGTTTCTATTGCGCTTACGTAGCTATTTTATAGCACTTATATATCTCTTATATCTCACTTACATAGTGCTTATATACTATTTGTATATGGCATTTATACATCCTTCATTGCATCTGCTTTTAGTGAAAGAGAACTCAGTCATGGAATAAGTTTATAAATGTTTTATTTCTTAATAACATAACAGAAAACATACCAAACTTTCATTCCATTCATAAAACAGCATCGTCAGTTTTGGGGGTTTACACTGAATATCTTGGGATAAACACATAAATTTCCAAAATAAATATCAAGTATGCAGGTATCCTCCAAAGGCTGAGCAGTATGGCTGAATGGAAACTTCAGTGTCCCTGATCATCATCATCATCATCATTTATTGTCTCTATGTGGCCAGCCTTTGCAGTTGCGTTCTGAGTTACCACCACCTTGAGCCTCTTCACTTTTGCTCCAGCTGGATGAAGTGTGTCCATGATGGCCGTGTGGACGACTTTATCTAAATAGGCCCTCTCCGCTGGGAAGACCAATTTGACGGCTTCTGAAAAGTAATGCCCATGATTAATATTGCCATCTTATGAGGCTACATCCACACGACAACGGCGAGATTTTTTTTTTAAATATCGCGTCCACATGGGCAACGGATCAGTTAAATTTCAGGTCCATATGGCAACGCAACGCTTGCTGAAAACGATGCAATACACATGCCACACCTCTAGGTGCGCTGTAAGACGGTCCCATCGGAGACACCAGAACAATAGAAATAGACGCATGCGCATAACTGCGCATGCGCACAGTGACTGTCACTGTCATACGCACACACTTTCTCACTCCTTATCCTATGGATATAGTCCCTTTAAATCACATGCTCGGTTTTTGAATGGAGACGCGGAAAGAGGAATGAACGGGGGTAGATGGAAGCCGGTGCGCCAACATTCTGATATCCTCCAGAATTCTTTAATGGTCCAGAATAAATTGAATGCTACACATTGATGGATTATTTTATTCTTCTACACCCTTTTTGAGGAATGTATTGTCGGACTTAAACCAACATCTGAAGAGGTGAGCTCGCTCCTTTTTTTTCCCTATTTTTGCTGGCGGGATTGACTCTGCCCTAAGGGCTATTCTCTCTCTCACTCACTCTCTCTCTCTCTCTCTCTCTCACTTTGCACCATTACACAATAAATATTCACAGGGAAAATATTTTGTAAGTGCGTTTCATGAACCAAGTTATAGGATTTGTTGACAACTCGCATCGAGTTCGTTACACTTCTACCCGACGTGAAGCACGTGGTTGTGACGTCATCGTAAACAAATCCCTTCTACTCATCCAGACGACTTCGCAACGGCTCCGTTGCCAGATTTTTCCACTCTGGAAACCGTTCTCAAAAGATTTTGTTTTGGGGCACCCAAAACGCCGGTGCCGTGTGGATGCCAGGCCGAAACAATAAACAATTTTATCAGATTCACCTGAATCCGTTGCCGTGTAGACAGGGCCTAAATCTTTAAAACTTGTATAAAAAGTCATCATAAAAAGACTCCTTCTTCCCTCAACACACCTCCCCCCAGTCATCACAGCAGCCCCCTCCTCCCCCACCTCAACACAGACTCCTCCATGCATTACTGCAGACCAGGTCAGAGGTCAACTGAGGAAGCTTCACCCCAGGAAAGCAGCAGGCCCAGACAAGGTGTGTCCCTGACTACTGAAGACCTGTGCTGCTGAACTGGGTGAACCACTCCAACGCATCTTCAACCTTAGCCTGCAGCTGGGGAGAGTGCCCACCCTCTGGAAGACATCATGTATCGTTCCAGTTCCCAAAAAGAATCGGTCCAGCGAGCTGAATGACTTCTGACCAGTGGCACTCACTTCACATCTGATGAAGACGTTGGAGTGGCTCTTCCTCAGCCTCCTCAGACCCCAGGTACACCATGCCCAGGACTGTCTGCAGTTTGCGTACCGGGCAGGTGTCGGTGTGGAAGATGCCATCCTCTACCTGCTACACCGAGCCCGCTCTCATCTGGATAAGGGAAATGGCACAGTGAGGATCCTCTTTTTGGACTTCTCGATTGCCTTCAACACCATCCAGCCCCTATTGCTTCAGGACAAACTGAACAGGATGCGAGTGGACCTCTGCCTGGTCACCTGGATCTCCAGCTACCTCACTGACAGGCCGCAGTACGTCAGGCTGAAGGACATCACGTCTGACACTGTGATTAGCAGCACCGGACCACCCCAGGGCACGGTGCTGGCCCCTCTTCTCTTCACCCTGTACACCACGGACTTCTGCTACAACTCGGAGCTGTGTCACATTCAGAAGTTTGCCGATGACACAGCCATCATTGGTTGTATCAGTGACAACAGAGAGGAGGAGTATAGGAGCCTGGTGAGGGACTTTGCTGTGTGGTGCAACAGGAACCATCTGCAGCTCAACACCTTGAAGACCAAGGAGCTGGTCATTGACTTTGGGAGGTCCAGACCAAGGTCACGACCAGTTCTGATCGAGGGAGTCGAGGTGGAGGTTGTGGATTCCTACAAGTACCTCAGGCTGTGGCTGGACAGGACTTGCAACACCAAACACTTATACAGGAAGGGACAGAACAGGCTATACTTCCTTAGGAGGCTGTGGTCCTTTAACACCTGCAGGAAACTCCTGTGGATGTTCTATCAGTCTGTGGTTGCCAGTGTCCTGTTTTACACTGTGGTGTGCTGGGGGGGGCAGCACATCCAAGAAGGACACATCCAGGCTGGACAAACTGATCAGGTGGGCCGGCTCTGTGGTCGGCATGAAGCTGGACTCTCTGGTGATGGTGGCAGAGAAGATCTATGGACAAACTATTGAACATCATGGACGATGCCAGTCACCCTCTGCACACTGTCATCAGCAACCAGAGGAGCCTGTTCAATGACAGAATGCTCCTTCCCAAGTGCAGGACGAACAGACTTAAAAACTCCTTTGTCCCTCACGCCATCAGACTGTACAACTCCTCTCTGGGGGGAGGAGGGGTAACAGGAGGACAGAGGATGGGAAGGAGCAATAGCCTAGCCTAACAATAAGCAATACCGGACAATGTGCAATATAAAGTGCAATATCTCTCCTGCCACCACCCGCCCCCCCCTTCTCCCCACCTTCCCCATCTCCTCCCCCCCTCTGTTCCCCATATCTTATTCTTTTTATATTTGTATATGTAAATACTTAATTTATCTAGAAGTTTTCTCTATTTCTGTTTATCTGTAATGATGCTGCTGGAATCTTAATTTCCCTGAGGGAACCTGCCCAAAGGGATCAGTAAAGTTTTATCTAATCTAATCTAATCTAATCTAATCTAATCTATCAAATTGTATTCTTCATTGTAGTCTGAATAGATCAACCTGTTCATGTGTTAACTCATGTAAATGTCTTGCATCCATTATAATATATATTATGATACTATATTCTTTCAGTGTGTGCTAAAACAGAAATACATGTTATATATTATATGATAAAATATTCAAATAAGGGTTTAACGCCAACTCACTAAAGATCATCATGTAGAGCCGGTAACTCTTAAATGTCACCTTCTGGCCTGTCCCTCTAATGTTGAAATGCAGTTGTGCTGTACATTTCATCATTCGGTTCAGATGTTGACAGCCAGGCGGGCAGGAGTTGGTCCACCAACCTGGGACAGCATATCAACCTGAAACATAATATCCACCTGATTATAATTCTTTTATGTACGGTCATAATGTTCTTTTATTTACTCTTACTCTAACTAAATGTTACATTATGTGAGTGTAATATGTGATGACCCTTCCCTGAATAGTGATATAATTACAGACCACAGGACGGTGGCATGTTTCTGTGTTTAAAGTGTCCATTAGATTCATATTCTCATGAGATTTCACATGCGTCTTTCCTGAATAATAAAAGTACAATTACACACCACTGCACTCTGGCTTGCCTTGCTGTTGGAGACAATCTCTTCCAATGCGTCAACCTCCTCCTTTGTTTCCAGTGGTTGCAGCAGAATTCTCAAAGCATCAGATATGCTAGTACCCTTCCCTTTCTTCTCCAAATTGGACAGGCACGTTGAGTGTGACCGCAACATATCTTTGATCTCTGATATTTGTCCAAGAAGTGATCTTCCCAATGCTGAAAGAAATATAAACAATACCATAAATAAATAATTTTTTATTATAATATATGGTTGTATACAAAATATCCTCATACACTGACCTAGTCATGAATGTGTCAAATATTTTCTTTTACATATCTTATAGCTTCAAAGGATCATGTATTCTGAGATTGATCCCAAATAACATATCCAATGTACTTTAGCATAATCTGAGAGAGAAATGACCACATCCAAAGTTAAAATTCTTAAATTCAAAACCTGTATGATACAAATTAAATATAATGTAATATACAAACAATAAATATGATATCAGACCTTAATTTAACCATTCTTTTTTTTACTTACTGGCAATATCCATCTCTCTTTGTGGTGTTTGGTCCTTCTTCTGTGACCATTCTGACGTCTTCTCTGTTGTTTTGTATTCTATCCTCCTGGACATCCCAGGCTTTGGTGTTGTATGGGTTGGACCCACACTACTGGGTTTGGGTTTGCCGCTTCTCACCGGAGCTTTTTAAATTTTTTATTTTATTTTCTAGCCCTGTGATGACCTGGCGACTTGTCCAGGGTGTACCCTGCCTTTCGCCCGTAGTCAGCTGGGATAGGCTCCAGCTTGCCTGCGACCCTGTACAACAGGATAAAGCGGCTAGAGATAATGAGATGAGATGGAAGATGAGATTTTATTTTCTCTTTTGTTTTTCTTTTTTGTGTTTGTGTAGTTTGATGTTTGTTTTTGTTTGAGTGTTTTTGTCCGTCAGTTGTGGTGTAGCTCCAGACCCAGTTTTGGGCGCTGGTTCCCTCCAGGCCGTTCGCCGTGGGTGATGCCTGTGCTCCTAATTATGGACTGCAGTGAGGTCCTTGCTCATTTTTACATCGTGGTTGTCCAGCGCTGTGTGCGGTGGTGCTTTAATGTTCCACGCGATGTTGCTCGGTGGCATCGCAGCGGCTGTGCAGGTGGTTTGGGATATACCAGTGCTCTGTGTGGCGGTGCATCTGTGCTCGCTTTGTGGATCCGTGGCGTGGTGTTCTGAGTGATGTTGCCTGGTGCCGTCACAGCGGCTGTGCTGGCGGTGTGGGACTTGTTTTCGTGCGCCTTTTGGTGGGACTGTGGCTGCAAGACCATTGGAATGGCATCCTGACTTTTATTTGGTGGACTTTTTTTTTTCTTTTCCCCATAACTGTAAAGTGACCTTGGGTTTTGAGAAAGGCACTATATAAATTGAACTTATAATAATAATAATAATAATAATAATTTATTATTATTATTATTATTGTTATTGTTGTTATTATTATTATTTGGGCTGAGGAGTGGTATAGCTTGTCGGGACTTTCCTCATAGGCACATCTGACGTCTGACGCGTCTGCTCGGTCGTTTTCTTTAGTGCAGATCTGTCCCAATCTCCTCCTTTGTTCATTTTGTGCCTCTTTGTTGGCTGGCCAATCTCCAAATCGGAGGATGAGATGTCCCCCTCAAGTTGTTTGAGCCTCTTTGCTTCCTCCATGTCAGACACCACCTTTTCTCTGTCATCATCATCTATCATTGAACGACACACACTCTATGATTTGGTATCTATGGCCCTCTTCCTTGTTGTTTCTTTGTTTATATCCTCAAATATATCGGGTATGGCTGGCACCCCATCACCTGTAGAAAGACAAGTATTATCCCTGTTGAAGTTATATCTGCTCCTTGTCATTAGTGTTCAGTTCGAACATATAAATATTCAAAAATAATGGGTTCGCCACTTCCACTGTATGAATGTTGCACTTCTAAAGATAAGAATCTGTCAAAGAGCCGCAAGAACGTTTGCCACAACTTTAGCTTGCCTGATTTCAGTGCTTTGTGAGAACAGTATAATTTTCAACGTTATCATTTTCACCTGAAAAATTTCAAAGGGCTCTTTCATGTTAAATATCATATTAATTTATTGTTTCAAGATAAAATGCTCCAAGTATGTGTTTGAAGAAGATTTTAATAAAACTCAAGGGTAAGAACAGCCTTTCAAATCAATAAATCAGTGTACCTCATTTATCTGCCTTGGACCTGGCCAGCTGCCTCTGCAGGTGACTGACTGCCTCCTCTGTAATGTGGAAATTGTGAAAAAAATGACTAAAAGGTAACCATACTATTAAACAGTTAATGAATGGAAAGCAACAAGGTGTCATTCTTATTTTGTGCTCCAAGTACTAGTTTGCCCTGTGAAATACTGACACAATAGGCACAAACTTTGATTTTGGTTCACTGATGTCCACTAAATATTTAAATCATTTTCAATTATAATTACCATTGCAATTATCAGCTCCTTTTTTCTTTCACTGGCTTCTCTGCTGTTCCCCTCCAGATTGGTTCCCTTCTGGTTCAGTGGTCATAAATTTGCTGCTGTCACTCTCCTCAAGAAATTTGCAGAAAACCACCAGGTCGTCTTCTCATAAACAAACCACCGCTGACATGGGATTCAGAAGGAGGCATCCCGCACGTGACGTCACGAAAAATCAATGTTTGCCGGGGAATCCAAATGCCAAGTTTTTTCAGAGGCAGATGAATTCGCCTCAAATGGCTTGATTTCAATTGAATTTTTCTGGTATTGCGCAAGGTAAAAAAATTGCACAAAATGCAAAATGTGACAGATATTTGACCAAAATTTAATATAAAATAAGAGAATTACATTGATCTTGCGGCGGCGGCACGGTGGTGTAGTGGTTAGCGCTGTCGCCTCACATCAAGAAGGTCCGGGTTCAAGCCCCGTGGCTGGCGAGGGCCTTTCTGTGTGGAGTTTGCATGTTCTCCCCGTGTCCGCGTGGGTTTCCTCCGGGTGCTCCGGTTTCCCCCACAGTCCAAAGACATGCAGGTTAGGTTAACTGGTGACTCTAAATTGACTGTAGGTGTGAATGGTTGTCTGTGTCTATGTGTCAGCCCTGTGATGACCTGGCGACTTGTCCAGGGTGTACCCCGCCTTACGCCCGTAGTCAGCTGGGATAGGCTCCAGCTTGCCTGCGACCCTGTAGAACAGGATAAAGCGGCTAGAGATAATGAGATGAGATGACATTGATCTTGCTCCTAAATATACCCAAGATGTGCCCTTTAAACGGGCGCAGAACAAAATCTACAACACATTGAGTTTTGTATGACTCTGGTTTTCCTTAGACTTGCATGAAATTTAATTTGATTATAGTCACTAAATAAAATAAATATGAACCTATGCCTCCGTTCTCTGGTCTCTCGTGATATTACGCCATGAGGTGGCAGCACTGCCAGTAAATTAATCTCACAGGCCCAGCTGTTTCTGTCCCATAACCATATGACTTATGCCATAATGAAAATAAAGTAATAGGTATTAGGGTGTTCTGGAAAAAGGAAAAAAAAAGCTTGTCCAGACTTGTTGCACATTAAATCGACTATCTCATCCGTTGGTCCTTGGTTATCACTGATTTCGGCCACCTAGTGTCATATTTGCAAATGCTTCAAAGCAAAGCCAAAGTGATATTAATTTTTAAAAATCATTAATTAATTCAAACTGATATTAAGTCAAGTTTATTTATATAGTGCTTTTAACAATAAACATTGTCGCAAAGCAGCTTTACAGAATTTACCCCCAACGAGCAAGTCTGTGGTGATGGTGGCAAGGAAAAACTCCCTCAGACAACATGAGGAAGAAACCTCGAGAGGAACCAGACTCAAAAGGGGACCCATCCTCATTTGGGCAACAACAGACAACATGACTATAACATTAACAGTTTTAACATGAAGTCAGTTTCGTTGATGTTATAACTCTTCATTGATGGAACTTGCATGAACTAGTTTTTCCGTGTCATGTAGTAACATTAAATTTCTTATCTTAGCAATATTTCTGAGATGAAAGAAAGCTATCCAGGTAATGTTATCGATGTGAGTTTTGAATGAAAGACTGGGGTCAATAATCACCCCGAGGTCTTTTACTGCTGCACGTGAAGAAACGGAAAGGCCATCCAGAGTTACTGTGTAATCAGAAAACTTACTTCTAGCTACATATGGTCCTAGTACAAGTACTTCAGTCTTGTCAGAGTTAAGCAGAAGGAAGTTAATAAGCATCCAGTGTCTAATGTCCTTTACACATTCCTCAATTCTATTAAGCTGTCTCTCATCAGGTTTTGCAGAAACATACAACTGTGTGTCATCAGCATAACAGTGGAAACTAATACAATGTTTACGAATAATATCACCCAGAGGTAACAGTGGACCCAAGACAGAACCTTGTGGAACACCAAACTTTACCTCAGTATGTCTAGAAAAATCACTATTTACATCAACATACTGATAGCGATCAGTTAAATAAGACCTGAGCCAGGAGAGGGCCGTTCCCTTAACTCCCACAATATTTTCTAGTCTATCCAGAAGAGTGGAATGATCAGTGGTATCAAATGCTGCACTAAGGTCAAGCAACACAAGCAGCGAGACACAGCCCTGATCAGAAGCCAACAGTAGGTCGTTTACTGTTAGGACTTGGACTGTTTTGGCCTCTAGAGGCCGCTGTTATTTCCTTTTCGTGTCATATTTATTTTGGCCTCTAGAGGCCGCCACGGTTCCTGTGTTTTGTGTTTTTTTTTGTTAATTGCCTGTTAGTCCTAATTATCTTCACCTGTGTCCTTAATTAGTTTGTGTATTTATACCCCTGAGTTCAGTCCTCTTGTCAGGGAGTCTTTGTGCTGTTATGTTTATCTCCAGTTTCCTTTGTACTGTGTTTTGTGGATCTTCTGAGCTTTTGCATTTTTGCCTTTTTCTTTTTGAATTATACTCTTTGTTTTTGTTTTTTTTTGTTTTGCCCTGGATTGTATATAGTGTACATAGTATAAATAAACCTTTTGTTACTTTTTCTACTTCCGCCTCACGCCTCTGCATTTGAGTCATTCCCCTGGTGGCCTAGTGGGGGTTTGCTGGATCATCACACCAACGAACCAGGTTCGAATCCCAGCTAAAACCCTAACGGAAAGACTCCGTCATGACCGACTCAGCAGAGGCTGCTTCAACTGTCTACCCGGCCAACCTTCAGGGAATTATGGCAGCGTTGACACGCTTCGGAGCGACCATGGACGCTCATGGACGTACGCTCACCAGCCAACGTGAGGCCCTTGCTCGCCACGAGGAACTGCTTCAGCAAATTGGGAAAACCCTGGCACAGCTGACATCTCTGCCTGCATCTCCTGCTCCTGATCCAGTTCCTGATCCAGCTCCCACTCCTGCTCCAGTGCCTCCTGCCATGCTGCCTTCTTCACCTCGCGAACCCAGCCTTCCTGCACCACAGAGGTATGACGGCAAGCACAGTGAGTGCCGAGAGTTCCTTACCCAGTGTCAACTCACCTTTGAGCTTCAGCCTACCACCTACACTACGGATCGCCGCAAGATTGCCTTTGTGATCACCTTATTAGCTGGTAAGGCGCGAGCCTGGGCTACTGCTATCTGGCAAAGACAGGGACCTGAGTGCTTTGATTTCCAGCTGTTTTCTGAAGAGATGCTTCGGGTCTTCGATCAGGCAGACATCAGTACCGACGCAGCCCGAAAGCTCATGTCCATCCGGCAAGGAGGAAGCGTCGCAGATTACGCCATCTCGTTCCGAACACTCGCAGCAGTAAGTGGATGGAACGAGACTGCCCTGGTGTCAGCCTTCCACCATGGTCTGTCTGACCCCATCAAGGACGGTCTGGCCTCTATTGGATGCCCAAGTGACCTCGAAACCCTCATCTCACATGCTATTCGTCTGGACAACAGGATGAGAGAACGCCACCAAGCCTTGAGCCCCCCCAGCCTCCCTACCTCTACCTGGAGACCGTCTACCTCCTTCAGTGACTGTCCAGAACCCATGCAAGTGGGTCGTACTCGCCTCTCCGCATCTGAGAGGGAGCGCAGAAGGAGGGACAAGTGCTGCATCTACTGTGGCAAGCCTGGTCACTTCCGAGCATCATGTCCCGAACTCTTGGGAAAAGGACCGCCCCGTCCAGCCGAGGGAGGGTTGTGACGGGGCCTACCCTCTCTCCCGGACTCCCTGGCCAAGGAATCTACATCCCGGTCTCCATCTCCTGGGGTGAGTCTGTCCACTCTTGTCAAGCTTTGATAGACTCAGGGGCGGCTGGGAACTTTATGGATATTCACTTCGCCCAAAGCATCAATATACCTACTGCACCTCTTGAAGTCCCTCTGTCTGTGTCTGCCCTCGATGGCCAAGCGTTAGGTGATGGAAGAGTCACTCAAGTTACTTCTCCAGTCTTCCTCCAGTCTCAAGGTCACAAGGAAGAAATATCCCTGCACCTGATTCCTTCACCTGAGTTCCCAGTTATTCTAGGCCTTCCTTGGCTTACTCGCCACAACCCTCGCATAGACTGGGTAACAAGCCAGGTTGTGGAATGGGGCCCTGCATGCCATGCCTCTTGTTTGCTCTCTAGCTCTCCTGTGTCTCCTGCCGAGCCCCCTGATCTCACCGAGTTATCTCAAGTTCCCACAGAGTACTGGGATCTCAAGGAGGTATTCAGCAAGAGCAGGGCCGCCGTTCTTCCTCCGCACCGGGCCTACGACTGTGCCATCGACTTGCTCCCTGGGACTACCCCTCCTCGTGGCAGACTGTTTTCCCTCTCTCAGCCAGAACGCAAGGCTATGGAGGAATACCTCAAAGACGCCCTGGTCTCTGGGTTCATTCGACCCTCCACCTCACCTGCTGGTGCCGGCTTCTTCTTTGTCGGCAAGAAGGATGGGGGGCTTCGACCATGTATTGACTACAGGGGCCTGAACAAGATCACTGTGCGCAACCGATATCCCCTTCCGCTGATGTCCACTGCTTTCGACCTGCTCCAAGGTGCCACCGTCTTCACCAAGTTGGACCTACGGAACGCATACCACCTCATCCGTATCCGACAGGGAGACAAGTGGAAGACTTCCTTTAACACCCCGTCTGGGCACTACGAATACCAGGTGATGCCCTTCGGACTCACCAACGCACCAGCTGTTTTTCAGGCCCTAATCAACGACGTCTTAAGGGACATGATTAACCTGTACGTCTTTGTCTACCTCGATGACATCCTTATCTTTTCCAAGACCGTGCAGGAGCACCGCCACCATGTCCGCCAGGTTCTCCAGAGGCTGCTACAGAACAATCTGTTCGCCAAGGCCCAGAAATGCGAATTTCATGTTCCCGAGGTCTCCTTTCTGGGATTTATTGTACGGACAGGCCAACTCCAAATGGACCCTGCCAAGACCCTGGCCGTCCGGGACTGGCCTACTCCCAAGTCCGTTAAGGAGGTTCAGCGGTTCTTAGGATTCGCTAACTTCTACCGCAAGTTCATCAGGAACTTCAGTTCTGTGGCAGCACCCATGTCAGACCTCACCAAAGGGACAGGTGGATCTTATGGCTGGTCTCCTCAGGCAGAAAAGGCGTTCAAAGACCTCAAGGCCCGCTTCTGCACGGCACCCATTCTGGTCCTCCCGGACACCTCCCAACCATTCATCGTGGAGGTGGACGCCTCGGACAGTGGTGTCGGCGCGGTACTCTCTCAACGTTCGGAAGGAAAGCTGCACCCCTGCGCTTACTTCTCCCACCGCCTGAGTCCTGTGGAGTCCCGGTACGATGTGGGGGATCGAGAACTGCTAGCGGTCAAACTGGCCCTTGAGGAGTGGAGGCACTGGCTGGAGGGAGCGCAACATCCATTCCTGGTTTGGACTGACCACAAGAACCTGGAGTACCTCCAGCAAGCCAAGAGACTGAACCCTCGACAGGCTAGGTGGGCCCTGTTTTTCAGTCAGTTTGACTTCACCCTCTCGTACCGTCCCGGCTCCAAGAACACCAAACCTGACGCACTGTCCAGGCTGTTCTCTGCCACTAACAGGGAGAATGAAGTCGGGCCTATTATCCCGGTGTCCCGGATTGTGGCCCCTGTCCGCTGGGGTATTGAGGAGGCTGTTCGACAAGCCCAACGCCAGGACCCCGGTCCTGGGACGGGGCCACCGGGCCTCTTGTATGTCCCACATCAAGCCCGGGCCAAGGTTCTCCAGTGGGGTCACTCTTCCCCTCTCACCGCCCACCCGGGAGCTCGGAGGACCCTGGACTTCCTGAAAAGACGCTTCTGGTGGCCTAACATGGAGCAGGAAGTAAGGTCATTTGTCCTGTCCTGTGAGGTTTGCACCAGAACCAAGAACCCATGACAGCGTCCCCAGGGTCTCCTGCATCCTCTGACCATTCCCCGGCGTCCCTGGTCCCACGTGGCAGTCGACTTCATCACGGGTCTCCCTGAGTCACAAGGTAACATGGTCATTTTGGTCATTGTTGACAGATTCTCCAAGGCCTGCCGCTTCATACCTCTGTGCAAACTCCCCTCTGCTCTTGAAACAGCGAAACTTATATTTAATCATGTCTTCCGAGTCTTTGGTCTTCCACAGGACATCGTCTCAGACCGAGGGCCCCAGTTCTCCTCCCGAGTGTGGCACGGGTTCTGCAAGGTCATCGGAGCCACTGCCAGCCTCTCCTCTGGGTTTCACCCACAGTCCAATGGTCAGACGGAGAGGCTCAACCAGGACCTGGAAACCACCCTGCGAGGCCTGGCTATGGATAACCCGACATCGTGGAGCACCTGGCTGCCATGGGCAGAGTACGCCCACAACACCCTGCAGTCATCGGCCACCAAGCTGTCGCCATTCCAGTGCCAATTCGGGTTCCAGCCACCTCTGTTCCCGGACCAGGAGGAGGACGCGGGGGTGCCCTCGGTCAACCAATATGTGAGACGGTGTCGCAAGACCTGGAGCAAGGTCAGGAAGACCCTCATACAGACCTCCAGAACCAACCAGACTCAGGCCAACCGCCATAGAAGACCTGCACACACTTTCCGCCCTGGGCAGCGGGTTTGGCTGTCCACTAAGGACCTTCCGCTGCGGGTGGAGAACCGCAAGCTTGCTCCTCGCTACATTGGCCCCTTCAAGGTGGTGCGCAGGGTGAACCCTGTCTCCTACCGGCTCCAGTTGCCCCGGACTCTGAGGATCAACCCCACTTTCCATGTTTCCCTGTTGCGGCCTGTACTGACGTCTACGTATGCCCCTGCCCCTAGGAACCCCCCACCCCCCCGCATCTTCCAGGGGCAGACTGTGTTCACTGTGCATCGCCTGCTTGACTCCCGCCGGGTCCGCGGCGGGTTGCAATATCTGGTGGACTGGGAGGGCTATGGTCCTGAGGAGCGCTGCTGGGTTCCTGCTCGGGATGTCCTGGATAAAGAACTGTGTCGGGACTTCCATTCGGCCCATCCGGATCGCCCTGGGAACGTCAGGAGACGCTCCTAGAGGGGGGGGTCCTGTTAGGACTTGGACTGTTTTGGCCTCTAGAGGCCGCTGTTATTTCCTTTTCGTGTCATATTTATTTTGGCCTCTAGAGGCCGCCACGGTTCCTGTGTTTTGTGTTTTTTTTGTTAATTGCCTGTTAGTCCTAATTATCTTCACCTGTGTCCTTAATTAGTTTGTGTATTTATACCCCTGAGTTCAGTCCTCTTGTCAGGGAGTCTTTGTGCTGTTATGTTTATCTCCAGTTTCCTTTGTACTGTGTTTTGTGGATCTTCTGAGCTTTTGCATTTTTGCCTTTTTCTTTTTGAATTATACTCTTTGTTTTTGTTTTTTTTTGTTTTGCCCTGGATTGTATATAGTGTACATAGTATAAATAAACCTTTTGTTACTTTTTCTACTTCCGCCTCACGCCTCTGCATTTGAGTCATTCCCCTGGTGGCCTAGTGGGGGTTTGCTGGATCATCACACCAACGAACCAGGTTCGAATCCCAGCTAAAACCCTAACAGTTTACTACTTTAACCAGAGCTGTCTCTGTGCTAAGATGAGGTCTAAATCCTGACTGATACATTTCATGGATGTTATTCCTTTGTAAATATGAGCATAACTGCTGTGCCACAGCTTTTTCAAGGATCTTGGAGATAAAGGGGAGGTTTGATGTTGGCCGATAATTGGACAGCTGACAGGGATCAAGGTCAGGTTTTTTAATCAGGGGCTTGATAACTGCTAGTTTAAAGGATTTGGGTACATAGCCGATCCTAAGAGAATAATTAATTATTTTTAGAAGTGCTTCAGTTACTTCAGGTATTATCTGTTTGAATAGACATGTAGGTAAGGGATCTAGTACACAAGTAGAGGCTTTTGATGCAGAGATGAATGAAAGTAATTCAATTTCTCTAAGGGGAGTAAAACATTCTAATTGCTGATCTGATAGTTATATTGTTAACTACAGGGTCACTTTACATTGTCTGACCTGAAATTAGTAGTTTGAATTCTTTGTCGGATATTTTCAATTTTGTCATTAAAAAAATTCATGAAGTCGTTGCTACTACATACTGCAGGTGTGCATGTGTCTATAGTGGACTTATTCTTGGTTAATTTTGCTACAGTATTAAATAGGAATCTAGGATTATTTTTATCATCTTCTATTAGGGAGGAGAGGTATGTTGATCTCGCAGCACTAAGAGCTTTTCTATACTTCAGGAAGCTCTCCTTCCAAGCTAATTTCAATGCTACCAATTTTGTTTGACGCCATTTACATTCCAGTTTTCAAGTGGTCTGTTTTAAAGTGCGAGTGTCATCATTATACCAGGGTGCTAATTTTTTCTCTCTGATTATTTTCCTTTTAAGAGGAGCTACATTATCTAAAGTATAGTGGAACGTTGACTCTAAGCATTCAGTTGCCTGATCAAGTTCTGCGGGGGCTGACAGTGACCCAATGTTGATAACTCTGGGAGATCATTTATAAAGCTCTGTGCAGTAGTTGATGTGAATGTACGTTTAATACAGTAGCATGGTGAGGTGCATATATTATTACTCAGACATATTGTGAATGAGATGAGATAATGATCTGAGATAACTTCAGACTGGGGAAGTATGACTATATTTTCTATGTTTAACCCCAATGTTAGTATTAGATCAAGGGTGTGACCACCATTATGGGTCAGTCCAACAGTATGACATTCTGATTAACCCCTACTGAATCTAAAATGGACACAAATGCTATTTTCAAAGGGTCTTCTGGGTTATCGAAGTGAATATTAAAATCTCTGACAACTAAAGCTTTGTCTCAGGAAATAACCAGGTCTGAGATAAAATCTGCAAATTCAGAAAGAAACACAGAATATGGCCCCGGGGGCCTGTAACTAATAAGTAACGGAATTCACTGGGTAGACTCATTTTTTGAGGCTACATACATTATTTGTATGAAGAACTTAAAAATCTATTAAATTTATAACCAGATTTGTGTGTTACACCTAGATAATCATTATAAATAACTGTGATGCCTCCTCCTCTGCCAGTTAGATGAGGCTGGTGTATATAACTGTATCCAGGAGGACTAGCTTCATTTAATGCTATATATTCATTTGGCGTAATCTGTGTTTCAGTTAAACAAAGTACATTAAACTCCTGATCAGTAATAAGTTCATTAACCATTTGCGCTTTAGATGTAAGAGATCTAATATTTAATAGCCCCACCTTTAGATTAAAGGTGCTGGTAGCAGCTGTACAGTTAGTATGACCTAATTTTATATTGATTAGGTTACTGGAACAAACTGAGTATTTCTACTTTTTTGTTTAGCTCGGGGAACAGACACAGTCTCGATGAACATGACTCTGAGTGACGACTCAGTGCAGCTAGCAGACAGTCAGTTTAACCTGTTTGTCTGCCCGCTGGCCTTGGCTCTGGATTGCCAGAAGTTAACTAGGCCTGTTCTGAGACTATGACCTGTGCTGCAAGAAATGAGAGCAGCACCTTCCTGAGTGGGATGGATACTGTCCCACCCTAACAGGCCAGCAGTGCCCTCAAAATTAGCCCAATTATCTATAAAGCCCACACTGTTTTCAGAGCACCACCTGGACAACCAGCAGTTCAGCGACCATAAGCTGCTGTAAACTATATCGCCACGTCGCATTGGGATGGGGCCAGAGCATACTAAAGCATCGGACATCGCCTTTGCTAATTTAAATATTTCTACAAAGTTACTCTTATTAACCTCAGACGGACGAATGCGTATATCATTAGCTCCTGCATGGATGACTATCTTTGAGAACCTGTGCTTGCCTAGGACCCTAAGATTACCTGCTATGTCTGGCGCCCTGGCTCCTGGTATACACCTGACTAAAACTGCTGGTGCCCCTAAAGGCCTAGCTAATTCCATGTGCCGTATGATAGAGTCCCCTATAACCAGAGCTCTTTCAGGTTTCTCAGTGGGTGCATCACTAATGGAGAGCAAACTGTTCGACACATGAAGCGGAGAGGTGTTCCCGTGGGCAAGCCTCAGCAGTAGCTTTGGCTCTACACTTATGCCGCTGAGTCATCACCCATTCGCCCCGCTATAAGGGCTCTAATGCCGGAGTTGGGGGATTACTAACTCCACCTAGGGCATCCAGACTTTCCCCTACAGAAACTACACTGTTCTCATTCTCACTTGCCTTCTCTCAAGCCTGGATATGCACTTCTAAAACTACAGTCTTCTCTGTCAGATAGCTAACTAATCTGCACTTTTCACAAATAAAGCTGTCACTAGTGACAGAGGAAGAATGACTAAACATCCTGCACTCAGCACACTGAACAAGCTGAAGGTGTGCCATTATGAAAAGATTCACGTACCTTAATCGAAGATCTGTTGATATTAAAGCAGATCCGATGTGGATGGTCTCTGCTTGTGGTCTTAATGCAGGAGGAGAAAAAAGAAAGCTTCCGGTCTTGGCGTTCTTCCAAAGAAAAAAAAAGGAAAAAAATGGAAAGTGAACCTGAAAGTACAATAAAAAGTGAAGAGGATACTGGAAAATTATTTGTAGAAAAAATAAAAAAGGTTTGTGATTAATGCCAACACTCTTGGAAAAAAAGACTTGTCGCAAACAACTCGGAAACCAGGAAGTGCCTGACCTATTCCTCTAAGGGCCTAAGGATGAGAATTTCACTTTAATCTGCTTTACAATAATTAAAGTGGATGTAAATGGGCCTACTTACCTCAAGAAGTGTAGGCCCTAGGCCTAACGATGGTTTCCAGCTTAGGCTTGGCCCTATGTGGCGATCCATCCAACTGCAAGCACACTTTTCCGCTCTTCAAGAGCACTCCTGCACTATGCAAGCACACTTTTCCGCTCTACAAGAACACTGCTGCACTATGCAAACACACTTTTCTGCTCTACAAGAACACTGCTGCACTATGCAAGCACACTTTTCCACTCTACAAGAACACTGCTGCACCATGCAAGAACACTCACGCGAATGGTGAGTTCAAGGATGAGGCTGGGTGTAATCAGCTGTATCGTTAATCCCCCACGGTTAACCCCTCCCTCCTGGGGATGGGTGGCATGGCTCAATGAATGACTCAACACGCCTGCCGATATGTCATGTGTACATTTATGGCATGAACAACTTTAAACAAGGAGGCGGTTCTTAAGTATTGTGAACACAATATAGTGAATCGCTTCAGTTGGGTGAATATTTGTTGAGCATATTTTCGTGACATGAGGGCGCCAGTTTTAAGGAAATACCCCCGCAAGTTACCTTTACCAAAAATAGTTGTAAAAGTGCTACGCAAATGCAGAACAATAGCGCATCTAGGAACAAGTTAGCGCCTGGCGTAAGTGCTTCCTGAGCACATTCCGGATTAAGTTTTATACTTACTGTGGGTATTTCTAAAAGAGCAACACATATAGAATCTGATTTAAAAACTCCTTGTTATATTTGTAGAGGCATGCATACACGTAAATTAGTATTTTGTAGGCCTATCAGCTACATTTAGAAAAGTAAATGTTGGAGGTCAATACCATGGGCATAGCGCTAAGATGGTGCTTTTATAAATCGCTATGAGAGCGCTTTATTTTCATGTAAATTTTGCACTGAAAATCAATAATTGTATATTTGAGGTCAAAATAATTAATGCACGATTAGGTCTTTAAATTGCACATGTAATAAAATAGTAAAAAAAAATCCTATATAGTGCTATACAAGTGCTATATCAGAAGCAGTTTCATAGCACATTTAAATACAGTGATATAAGCGCTTTCATAATTCAGAAATATAACAGTTAAATAGGATTCTAATATGTATAAATAATTGCAAAAAATAGGAATAATAAAAAAAATAGGTTGATGGCTTCAAACTCATGCAAAGAATGCTAAATAATCAGGAAATGTGTTGTTTACTACATTATTTATGAGATGTGTGAGTGTCAGTCCAGTGCTACTTGCATAACACTTGTATAGCACTCAGTGACTGCTGTGCAACTGCCACAGAAGCGCTCAGGCATGCTGTTCGCACTTCTGTGATGGTCAGGAACAGTTATATCGCGGTCGGCCGTGTAATCTTTGCACATGGGGTTATTACATTTCTTTACAGTCTGCCTCTCTGTCATTGTAGCAACTACTTAATGTGTTAATTTACCAGTCGATGCAAACTCTAATATAGCTACACACTATTGCCCATATCCACTAGTGCAATAATTAAGAAGTTTAGAACTGGAGCTATAATGAACTTACCTGGTTAGAGAGACAAAAATTTCTCCAAGGATTACAGCTGGAAATTTTATAGAATATGATGGTGTTTTGGGTTCATCAAGTCTCTAAATCTATACTTTTTTTTTAAAGGAATGTGTAGAAAAATTACACAAATTGCACATAGCACTCTAGTTTACACATTTTGAGTCAATATTAAATAAAATTGTGTTGGAAGAATTCAGCTTTTTTTACATATAGTTACATGTGGTGTTAAAATTAACACAACCTGTGAATTCAACACAATATGTGTAGACTGATCTGCTCTACACATACAAAGTGTCAGCTTTTTTTTTTTTAAATGCATGAACTATTTGACTTAGCTGAACAGCAGCTAGCCTGTAGTCTGATGACATTGACTTGCCATTTTGTTGTTAATTAATTGTATACTGGGCGGCACGGTGGTGTAGTGGTTAGCGCTGTTGCCTCACAGCAAGAAGGTCCGGGTTCGAGCCCTGTGGCCGGCAAGGGCCTTTCTGTGTGGAGTTTGCATGTTCTTCCCGTGTCCGCGTGGGTTTCCTCTGGGTGCTCCGGTTTCCTCCACAGTCCAAAAACATGCAGGTTAGGTTAACTGGTGACTCTAAATTGACCGTAGGTGTGAATGTGAGTGTGAATGGTTGTCTGTGTCTATGTGTCAGCCCTGTGATGACCTGGCGACTTGTCCAGGGTGTACCCCGCCTTTCACCCGTAGTCAGCTGGGATAGGCTCCAGCTTGCCTGCGACCCTGTAGAAAAGGATAAAGTGGCTAGAGATAATGAGATGAGATCACTTCATTATGTGAATCGCTAAAAAAAAAAATCCGCAGGTCAGTGGTCATTGAACTCCTCTGAACATCCATTTCTCAGAGACAATGTCAATAACACTGCTTCCGTCAGCCATTAACAAGTTTGTCAGTACTTACTTACTATTCGCAGTATAATACACCAGCCCTTTGTAGATAAGACTGAAGACGTCTGCTTACAACCCCATGGAAAACTGTGGAATGATAAGGCCACCCATTTTTTATCTTTAGGTTCACGGATATTTTCAACATATTTTTGATGATGTCGGTTGAAATAAAAATGTGTCCTTGTCCAATTTTTTTTTTTGCATGGCAAAATTTCAATGTCGGATTAAGATGATAAAATAATTTAAATTCAAGAGACACACTTTACATACATACACACACACACACACACACATATATATATATATATGCACATCGAAGGCTGATACGTTCGTGCTACTTGATTCGATAGGACTCTCTGCGGCACTATCCTCTTCTAATTCCACAGTCAGATACTTGCAGCCAAAATTGCGAACTAACGTTATGGCAGGCATATTCGGCATCGCGCTCGTTACATCACCACCTTCTTTCTGAAAACCAAAGATCGTTTTGATCTTTTCATTGTTTACTTTCAACGCTTGAGAGACGAAATCGCCCACGTTTTGGTTAGTGAGACAGTGAAAAGACTTTTCTTTACCACACTTTATGCTTACGTACAGTTGAGGCGATAGCTCGGAATCCATGCTGTCAGCATCAGCCATGGTCAGCACGAGGTTGACACTGCTGTAAAGCGGTCGTAAATACCATAAAAACATTCAAGTGAATACTCAATGTCGTAAATAGTTTCGTTTTCGGACTCTGCTGAAGTGGATATACGGTATACAACACACATTGTTGTTTGTATTTGCGATTCTAATACTTTTTACTTAAAGAAATATGACCTAGTACCAGGGATACAGTGCTGTTACAAGAAAAATCTCATCTCATCTCATTATCTCTAGCCGCTTTATCCTTCTACAGGGTCGCAGGCAAGCTGGAGCCTATCCCAGCTGACTACGGGTGAAAGGCGGGGTACACCCTGGACAAGTCGCCAGGTCATCACAGGGCCGACACATAGACACAGACAACCATTCACACTCACATTCACACCTACGGTCAATTTAGAGTCACCAGTTAACCTAACCTGCATGTCTTTGGACTGTGGGGGAAACCAGAGCACCCGGAGGAAACCCACGCGGACACGGGGAGAACATGCAAACTCCACACAGAAAGGCCCTCGCCAGCCCCGGGGCTCGAACCCAGGACCTTCTTGCTGTGAGGCGACAGCGCTAAACCACTACACCACCGTGCCGCCCACAAGAAAAATATGTGACTATTTTTTTTTTACATTTCTTTTTGTACGTTTCGACGGTTAAAATAAAAATACGCACAGACTTTTTATTTTTCTAGCGGTAGTATTTAACTGCCGTCGGCGGATCTGTGATCCGAAAAATCTAAAATAAGTCGCCTAATACTCAGGTGAGAGATTTCAGTGGGGGAATTTTAACTAATTGGGTTACTCAAGTAGTGTTACACTAACACTAGCTCTCTATATATGTTCAGTTTGAATATGTTAGCTTAGTACTTGTTTTTAACAACTATGTTCAGTGTGCTCTTGAAGAGGGTTAAGGCTGGTTTATGTTATAGGTTCAGTAGTAGTTAATTGGTTTTGGTTGACAAGTGTATGTCCTGTGCATGGTGTCACCGGGTAATGCTAACTTCCAGTGACTTTGGCCAGAGTGTGCAATAAGCATCATGGGATGTTTCTTGGATTTTTTTGTTTGTTTGTTTTTTAACATCAACACTGCCATTTTGACAGGGAGAGGAATCTCTCCAGGGACAGCTAGCAAAATTCCTGACATAAATTTGTAATTGAAATTGTTTCTTAACATATACAGGTGCATCTTAAAAAATGAGAACATTGTGAAAATGTTCAATATTTTCCATCAGTCATTTAAGAATGAAATTTAATATATTCTAGACTCAGTACCCGGAAACTAAAATGTTTCAAGCATTTTTCGATTTTAATTTTGATAATTATGGCCTTCAGTACAAAAAGAAAATCTCAATATTATAATATTTAATTTCAAGTTTGAATATATTACAAATCAAACAGTATAAATACCATATACAGAGTCTTGTGAAAGTATTCATCCCCCTTTGTGTTTGTCATGTTTTGTCGCATTACAAGCTGAAATTAAAATGGATTTTGGGGGGGTTAGCACCATTTGATTTGCACAACATGCCTACCATTTTAAAGGTGCAAATTGTTTTTTTTTTTATTGTGACATCAACAATAATTAAGATGAAAAAAAAAACAGAAATCTGGAATGTGTAGGTATTCACCCCCTTTCGTATGAAACCCCTAAATAAGAGCTGGTCCAAACAATTCACTTCATAAGTCACATAATTAGTTGAGATCCACCTGTGTGCAAAGTGTCACATGTTCATATGTTTAGGGTCATGTTCCAGCAGGACAGTGACCCTAAACATACTGCTAAAGCGATACTGGAGTGGTTTAAAGGGAAACATTTAAATGTCTTGGAATAGCCAAGTTAAAGCCCAGACCTCAATCCAATTGAGAATCTGTGGTGTGCTGCCCCTTTAAGGGAGTGAGGGGATTGTGGACTCTGCTGTGCTGTGTGTCTCTTTAGACTCGCTAATTAGTTCCTTTTCACGGACAGGGGGCTTGGAGTGAAGCTGTTGTTGTTGTTGTTTTTTAATTCATTCATTTTCTCAGCTGAACCCTGGAATGCATATGTCTTTTCACAATTATTCAACAGTAAACATTTTGAGAAACTCACCTGCTGACTCAGTGTTTATTGAAGAACTCTGTTAGCTATCTGCCAAGTTCACAAGAACTAACAAGGGCAGAATAGTGAAAAGACAGACGCCATACGGGTTACCTACAGAAAAGTGGATCTTCGTAGAAGCAAAAAGTTTTCTTCTGTCAACAAAGCTTCACAATGGACAATATTGAAGACACGCTGGAGTCGAGGTCAGTATGCTCCAGCACCTCACGTGCCAGTCAGCGTTCCTCAGCCAGTGTCATTGCAGCCAGGGCGCGTGCAAAAGCAGAGGCTGCACGTGCGCAAGCATCATTTGCACAAAGAGAAGCAGATATGATTAAAGCTCAAGCATACATTGAAGGGCAACAACAAAAGGCTGCAGCCAAGGCTGCTAGAAAGAAAGCAGAGCTAGAAGCCAGTCTGCACACACTGAGGCTAGAGAGCACAGCTGCGGCTGCCATCACTGAAGCTAATGTTCTGGAAGCAGCTGCTGAGAATGAGCAAGGAGAGCTAGATCATCTCATCTCATTATCTCTAGCCGCTTTATCCTGTTCTACAGGGTCGCAGGCAAGCTGGAGCCTGTCCCAGCTGACTACGGGTGAAAGGCGGGGTACACCCTGGACAAGTCGCCAGGTCATCACAGGGCTGACACATAGACACACAACCATTCACACTCATATTCACACCTACGGTCAATTTAGAGTCACCAGTTAACCTAACCTGCATGTCTTTGGACTGTGGGGGAAACCGGAGCACCCAGAGGAAACCCACGCGGACACGGGGAGAACATGCAAACTCCGCACAGAAAGGCCCTCGCCGGCCACGGGGCTCGAACCCGGACCTTCTTGCTGTGAGGCGACAGCGCTAACCACTACACCACCGTGCCGCCCGAGCTAGATCGTGCTAGGCTAAAAAATGAATATGCTGAACATAAGTACATGGAGGATCCAAGACCTGAGCCTCACCAGGATTCAAAGCTACTTGAACCCACACCAGCACCAATGCACCAGCTAACAATGGACAGTGGTGAGACAGCTGAAAACAATATGGGGGAAGTTAAAGACGAGTCAAGCGAGATCAGCAACTATGAACTCTGTGATTGACTTATCTGTTCAACAAACGTTCAAACTGGAGGATGATGCTACTCCACATCATCCTCGTGCTCAAAGCTCAACCAGAACTGACCTCCTGAAACAAGAACGCCTGTATGTTTCAAATGCATCCAAAAACAATTACAGCCATCAAACGCAGTCATGCAGTACAAGACAAATCGGCTGTAGCTACCAACCTTCTCAATCACAGATGGGTGCTCCTCCCAGAGCCAATGAGCCCAGTTCATCATCCACAACAGATCTGGTGAAGTATTTAATACGTCGTGAGATGATAAGCTCTGGGCTGTTAAGGTTCGACGACCGCCCTGAAAATTATTGGGCCTGGAAGGAATCTTTCCACAGTTCTACGGTGGACTTAAATCTGACAGCTAGGGAGGAAGCTCGATCTGCTGTGTAAATGGCTTGGGCCAAAATCATCCAAGCAGGCAAAAAGGATATGAGCACTCCACATCCATGATGCAGCAGCAGGTGTGAGCATGGTATGGCAAAGGTTGGAAGATTATTATGGATCCCTGGAAGCTATAGAAAATGCACTCCTTAAGAAGGTGGATAATTTTTCAAAAATCTCAAACCGAGAAAATCAATGGTTGAGAGAGCTGGGAGACATTCTTTTGGAGCTTGAAGCGGCCAGGGCGGATGGATTCCTACCTGGTCTAAATTACTTGGACACATTTCGTGGCATTACTCCTATTGTCTAAAACAGGGGTCTCAAACTCCCAGCCTGCGGGCCACTTCCGGCCCGGATCTGGCCTGGATCCGGCCCGCGACTTGATGTCAAAATTTAATGTGATTCAGCCCTTGAGGGTATTTTTTTTAATATATTTTTTTGTTTTACCACCACAATGATTAAGATAAAATTTTTAGCTAATAAAAACATTTCATTTAAGATAATAAAAACTATTTAATTAAAAAAACACTTATTTTGAAGTGCGCAAAATATGTGCGCAGGTGTGGAACAACACAAAGTTCATGACACGAAGACAATGACGAGAAGGGAAAATATGTCTCTTTCAAAACCTAAGAGAAAGGTTGATAGCGAGAATAGACAGTTTCAAGACAAATGGACATCACAGTATTTTTTTGTTGAGTTTGGTGGAAATGTGATCTGCCTTATATGTAAAGAGAAATTCGCTGTTTTGAAAGAATACAATCTCAGGCGTCATTATTCAACTAAACACAGCGAGCATGGTGAGAAATACAAGGGAGATGATGACAGGAGACAACGAGCTGAGCAGCTACAAAAAGGACTACTATCCCAGCAAGAACTTTTCCACAACGCCCGTAAGGACACCGATGCTGCAGTTAAAGCAAGCTATGTGATCTGTGAATTGATTGCCAAAGCGGGAAAACCATTCACCGAAGGGCAGTTTGTGAAGGACTGTATGTTGCGAGTTGCTGATATTCTCTGTCCCGAAAAGAGGAGCTTATTCAACAACGTTTCTCTCTCAGCAAACACTGAGTGCGTTTACATGCACATAGAAAAAATCGAATTTCTGCCATTGCTCGACTGAAATCGAAGTTCTAAATGCCATGGATACACCTTAGCTAGGCTGAAATTGAACCGAACTTGATTTCTCGTAATCGAGCTACACGACCTAGATTATGCGATTTTTGCCGAGCTACTTAGTGCATGTATACCCTATCGAGCTACGTAGTCGAGCTACTTACTTCAGCACTGCCCCTTCCGGAAGTGACGAGTGACGAGACCACAAGCGGGAAACACGACAGCCTCGGTCGGCAAGACAACAGTAGTAGCGAGCAGCAGAAGAGGTCAGGAGGAACAAACGAAGAAGAGAAAATGGCGAGCAGAAACGTGCACTTCTGGAGCAATGAGGAGACAGAGTTCATGCTCATTCAGCTTAAGGAGTTGAATATATTAAAATTCATGGACGGGAGAAAAACGTGCAATGGAGAACACGGAACTGATAACTTTGTTTACACTCTTGAATAGCTCTTCTTCATGATGACAACTGGAAGTGTACCAACACGATGGGGCGTGTAGCGCCACCTGTGGCTCGGGTGCACAATGTACCTCACACAATAGCTCGATTTCCTTGTGTGCATGTAGGATTGGATTTCTCTGGCACCCCTGCTGGGACCCTTTGCTCGATTACCGACAGCAGCTCGATTTGGATGTGCATCTAAACATACTGACTGTGGCCAAGCGGGTTAATGGACTGTCAGGTAACATTTACGAACAATTACAGGACAGAGCCCGCAGTTTAATTGCATACTGATTCTGATTCGGATTCTATGATGATCCATGAGAGAATAAATACTGGATACTCCCTAGTAGTCAGACAGAACTGAGGATGCCTTTCGGAGGAGAGGCAAAACGTTTTCAAGAATCGTCAAGCAAGTCCAGTTGCTCTCTTCAACCAACCACAGATTACTATGTACCTGGACGACTGAGTTTCTTCACAGATATGTTTCTACGCACTTTGGGATGAGATCCCTTTGACTGGTGCGGGAGTATGAGAGGACTTCCAGAAAACTGGCAGACATCTTAGCCAGAGTGGATCGTTCATTTTTGTCAACCTGGAACGACCATCATTGAACAGAGGTGGGTGTCTGTGACATCTTATCAGCCGCCCACAATGCAGCCATCAGCATTCTGATTCGGATTCTATGATGATCCATGAGAGAATAAATACTGGATACTCCCTAGTAGTCAGACAGAACTGAGGATGCCTTTCGGAGGAGAGGCGAAACATTTTCAAGAATCGTCAAGCAAGTCCAGTTGCTCTCTTCAACCAACCACAGATTACTATGTACCTGGACGACTGAGTTTCTTCACAGATATGCATACTCTATCGCGCTTGATGAAAGCACTGACAAAACGGACACTGCTCAGCTTGCAATTTTCGTCAGGGGTGTTGATGACAAGTTTGAGGTGATAGAAGAGTTGCTGAGTTTGTGTCCTATGTATGGCCGTACCACAGCAAAAGACATATTTCAGCAGCTGTGCAGTGCGATTGAGCGGCTTGGTGTGCCGTGGAACAGACTGGTGGGCATTAGCACTGATGGAGCACTGTCCATGACAGGCAAGAAAAACGGACTGGTAGCGCTGGTACAGAGAAACTTAGAGGAAGAAAATGCTGATCCAGCTATTGCTCTGCACTGCATCAACTGTGTGGCAAATGCTTGAATTTTGAACATGTGATGTCTATCGTCCTGAAATGTGTTAATTATATCAGGTCCAGAGGTTTACAACACCGCCAGTTCTGGGCCTTTTTGGAGGAAATTGAGGCATCATATGGTGATGTGCTCTACTTTACTGAGGTGCGCTGGCTAAACAGGGGAAACGTGTTAAGGAGATTTTTTGAATTAAGAGCTGAGGTGAAGAGATTCATGGAAAATGGCAGGCTGGATATTCCCGAGCTTGATGATCCAAAATGTATAATGGATTTGGCATTCCTTGTGGACATAACACAAGAACTAAACATCCTGAACCTAAAGCTGCAGGGTCCTGGTCAGCTCATCACAGATGCCTATGAGAGTGTGAAAGCTTTCTCCACAAAACTGAGATTGTGGAAAACTCAACTGTCTGCAGCAAACCTCTGTCATTTTGCTGCATGCAGATCTTTGGTTGAAGAGGGCACATCTTTCAGTGGGGATGAATATGTCTCTGCTATTGAAAACCTGCAGCGAGAGTTTTATGAACGTTTTACTGACTTTAAGGTACACCGTGACACCTTTCAGCTATTTGCAGACCCCTTCTCAGCTGATGTAGAGAGTGTCCCTGGCGTTTTGCAAAATGAACTTATTGACTTGCAGTGCAGCAGCAAACTAAAAGCTAAATTCAGAGAGGCACAGGGAAAAGCAGACAAGATTGGAATGTTTCTGAGAGAGCTGCTTCCATCATTCCCAGAGCTATCCAGAGTTTTTAGTCATGTATTGTGCCTTTTTGGAAGTACCTGTACATGTGTGTGTGAGAAATTGTTCTCAACAATGAACTTTAACAAAAGCAAGCACAGATCAAGACTTACAGATGCCCATCTTGAAGCTGTACTCAGAGTTTCAACTGCAAAGACCATTAGAGCAAATGTGACTCAGCTTTGTGAGCACAAGTGCTGCCAGGTATCTGGCAAGAAATAATGCACAAATGGGCTCAAGGATGATTTGTTTGTTGAGGACAATACAGTTAGTTAAATAGTTTGCCATAAAGAACCGTTAAAATGTGGATACAAATGTATACTTGTGTTTGAAGGTGTTGTTTGTTGTGTTAACAAAAAGCAATGCATTCTCGTATATCATTTATCAGTTCCTTGCCAGGTTTAAATAAGTTATGAGAGGAAAATATTTTTATTTGGTGTGAAACACATATACCTGTTTATATGCTTTTTTTGTTTTTATAATTTGTTTTAATATTTATTTTATCATTATTTTAGTGATAAACTAAGGCTGCTAGGTGTCTAAAAGGAGATAAAAAAGACTTTGCACTTTCTGTTTGCAGTTTTGTGTTACAGTATTTGAAATAAAAAAAAATCAGAAATATCCGGGGGGTTTTGTATTATACTTGAACATTCTTGTGGCCCTCCAATCAGATGATGTTGGCAGCAGTGGCCCCCAGCTCATTTGAGTTTGAGACCCCTGGTCTAAAAGCTGCCATACTCCCTGCATGACAAGTGGGTTTCTCTCCCATCTCATTACAAGACAAAAACACATCTTACCCACCTTTCGCCTTCTTCGCAAAGTTTGTTTGTGATCAAGCCAAAACGCTCAACGACCCAAGCTTTGCCGCACTCACAGGTGGCTGGAGCATGGGGAAGTTAGAGCATTGCTTTCAACCAAATGTGAAAACACCTATTTCTGTCAAAAAGACAGAGTTCTCAGTGAACTCTGACAGTAGCCACAACAGCCCCTCAGAAAAATGATGGCCAACCCAGACAAGCAATGTCTGCTCCACAGCAAACCACACCCCCTTAGGAAGTGATTTTTAGGACCAAATCTTTGGATGAGAGGAAAGCCTACCTTGAAGAGAAAAATATTTGCTATAGGTGCTGTGCATCAACCAGTCATCTAGCCAAAGACTGTGGTAAAAATGTTCGGTGCAAAGAATGCAAGAGTGATAGACACCCCACTGCACTATATCCAGGGCCGGCTCCCTGGATATCTGAGACCTCCGTAACCACAAGAGATCAGGGCGGGGAGCAAGAGGAAGGGACCCCTCAAACTGTCACATCGAAATGCACTGACATCTGTGGGACTACAGTCAGAGGAAGATCGTGCTCCAAAGTCTGTCTTGTCAGAGTATATCCAGCAAGCCAGAGAGAAAAGGCGGTTAAGTCTTATGCTGTTCTTGATGAGCAGAGCAACAAGTCCCTGGCAAGAACAGAGTTTTTTGAGCTCTTTGGTATTACAGAGGGCACAGCAGCATACACCCTGAAGACATGCTCGGGAGTCATTGAAACCATGGGCCGAAGAGCCAACAATTTCATCATGGAGTCATTAAATGGTAAAACTCACATCCCACTCCCCACTCTAATAGAATGTGACATGCTCCCAGATGACAAGTTGGAAATCCCCATGCTTGAGATCGCCAGACACTATACACACCTCAAGTGGGTGGTGGACAGGATCCCAGCTCTAGATCCCTCAGCAGCCATCCTCATCCTGCTCAGCCGAGACATACCATGGGCACACAAGGTTCGAGAACAATGCAATGGTCCCCACAGTGCTACTTATGCCCAGCGTCTCGACTTGGGCTGGGTGATTGTAGGAGAGGTCTGCCTTGGAAGAGCCTACAAATCGGATTGTGTCAAGGTCTACCGAACTAATGTGCTGAGCAACGGACGTACATCTTTGTTTGACCCTTGCACTAACAGTCTCCACATCAAAGAGAAGCTTGAAATTCCAGTACGTCGCTTTCACTTTCCAAAGGCTAACATGCCAAAAGACCTGATTGTTGAAAAAGATAGCCTTGGTGAAGGAGTCTTCCAGCAAACATCACATGATGACAAGCCTGCCATGTCTATGGAAGACAAAGTCTTTCTGGAAATAATGGACAAGGAAGTCTTCATGGATGACTCAAACAGTTGGGTGGCGCTGCTACCTTTCAGGAAACCAAGGTGCAGACTCCCCAACAATAGAGTGCAAGCAGTCAAGTGCCTTTCGATGTTACGCCACATGCTTGCTAAAAAGCCAGACATGAAAGAACATATGGTTGCTTTCATGCAGAAAATCTTCAAGGCAGGTCATGCTGAACCAGCCCCACCACTCAGTGGGGAACAAGAGTGTTGATACTTACCAATCTTTGGAGTTTATCATCCGCGCAAGCCGGGCCAGGTATGGGCAGTGTTTGACTCCAGCACCAAGCATGATGGCATCTCCCTGAATGACATCCTGTTGAGCGGCCCTGACCTAAATAACACGCTTTTGGGAGTTCTCACTCGCTTCCGTAAGGAACCCATGGTGGTGGCAGCGGACATAGAACAAATGTTCTATTGTTTCAAAGTCTGCCAGGAACATCGCGACTTCTTATGTTTCCTCTGGTTTGAGGACAATGACCCTGCTAAAAAGATCACGGAGTACTGCATGACTGTACACATGTTTGGCAATAGCCCATCTCCCGCTGTTGCCATATACGGCTTGAGAAGAGCTACCCTGCGAGGTCAGGAAAAACATGGCAAGGAGGCAAAACATTTCGTCCTAAGGAACTTTTATGTTGATGATGGACTTCTCATTCACCGATGATGATGCTATCCAGGTCCTGAAAAAGACCAAAGAAATGTTAGCCAACTCAAACATACATAACATTAGAGGCATAAGATAGCCTCTAATCATAACACAGTGATGGAAGCGTTTCCACCTGAAGAACATGCTAAGGAGCTGAAAGACCTAGAGCTAGCTGTGGATCCTTTTACCCCTGCAGAGAAGTTTAGGTCTCAATTGGCACCTTCAAACTGACAGCTTTAACTTCCTTGTCTCTACACAGGAGAAGCCATTTACCTGTAGGGGTATTCTCTCTACAGTCAACAGCATATTTGATCCATTGGGGTTTGTGGCTCCAATAACAGTACAAGGCAAGGCTATAGTCAGAGAACTATGCACTGAGCAATACGGATGGGATGACCCAGTACCTGCTGAAAAGGAGACTCCGTGGAAGTCTTGGAAAGACTCACTCAAGGCACTTGAGAAACTTCACATACCAAGACCTTACCTACCTGTTTCCTTGCTCTCCACGCAGCAGAGGGAACTATGTGTTTTCTCCAATGCATCCACTACGGCCATCTCTGTGGTGGCCTACCTCAGAGCAGTCGACGATAGAAGTCACAGTCATGTAGGATTCTGTATGGGGAAATCTAAATTAGCACCACGTCACTCCCATACTGTGCCTCGTCTGGAGCTTTGTGCAGCCGTGCTCACAGTCGAGCTAGCCGACATGTTAGTGGACGAGCTAGATGTCAACATCCGCACAGTGAAGTTTTACACTGACTCTAGAGTTGTGCTGGGTTATATCTACAATGCCAACCGGAGGTTCTATGTATACGTCGCTAACAGAGTCACATGCATAAGGAAGTCATCACAGCCAGGACAGTGGCACTTTGTCAGTACAGAACATAATCCTGCAGATCATGGAACACGACCAGTACTAGCTGCACTTCTTGGAGATACAAATTGGTTTTCAAGACCCTCCTTTCTCAAAAAGGATAATGGAGCAACACTTACCCAGCCTGAGTCCTTTGAGCTGGTTGAACCAGATGCGGATGCAGATGTGCGTCCATTGATTGCCGCCTTTGCTACGAAAGCTGCTGAAACACTGCTTGGTTCACACTTGGTATGCTTTTCCAGCTGGAAGATGCTGACACGTGGAATAGCCAGGCTCATTTAGAAAGTCAGATCCTGTGCTAGAGCTCTCAAGGGAGATACGCCAAAAGCAGATGTTCTTGCCTGCGTAAGCTCAGTAATTGTCCGGACTGTACAGCAAGAGACCTTTAAAGGGGAGCTCAAGAGCCTGTCCAAAGGAGAAATTGTCTCAAAACACAGCCCTCTCAGGAAGCTCAATCCCATCCTAGATTCAGATGGTGTGCTGAGGATTGGTGGCCGGATGTCATCGGCTACAATCTCTTGGGAGGAGAAACATCTTTTCATCCCTAAAAACAGCCACATTGCTACGTTGTTAGTGCAGTATTACCATGAAAGAGTCGTACACCAGGGTAGGCACATCACTGAAGGGGCCGTCAGGTCTGCTGGGCTGTGGATTCTAGGAGGGAAAAGACTGGTATCAAGCGTCATACACAAGTGTGTCACCTGCAGGAGGTTAAGAGGAAGTATGGAAAAACAAAAAATGTCCAGCTTACCTGCTGATCGGCTCACCTAAGCACCTCCATTCACACAGGTTGGATTAGACGTGTTTGGACCATGGTCTGTCTGTGCTCGTCGTACCAGGGGAGGTCTCTCAGAAAGCAAGCGCTGGGCCATCATGTTCACCTGTTTGGTTACCAAAGCAGTTCATGTAGAGGTAGTAGAGTCTCTGTCTACATCAAGTCTCATAAATGCACTTAGAAGATTCACTGCTATCAGGGGTCCAGCAAAGCTCTTTCGTTCGGACCGAGGGACGAACTTTGTTGCCGCATGCAAGGAACTTGGCATAACACCGGAAAATGCTGAGCGTCAGTCTTAGCTCAAAGACCAGGGCTGTACTTGGGACTTCACTCTTCTCACATGGGGGGAGTGTGGGAAAGAATGATTGGGGTTGCTCGGCGCATTTTAGATGGCATGTTGCTCAAGGTGCATTCTCAGAGTCTGACACATGAAGTTCTCGTCACGCTGATGGCAGAGGTTGTCACCATAATGAATGCACGGCCAGTAGTTCTTGTGTCATCAGATCCTGACATGCCAACTGTACTCACTTCTGTTATGCTTTTAACGCAAAAGGTTGATTCTGTGTCAGCTCCTTCAGGAGACCTCGACCTTAAGGATCTCTACCGGAGTCAGTGGAAGCAAGTCCAGGGACTCGCTGATTCATTCTGGAGACAATGGCACCAAGAGTACCTGGCAACACTCCAGCCAAGGAGGAAATGGCAAGCAGATCAATCCAACTTGCAAATTGGAGATATTGTGCTCCTAAAGGACAGCCAGGCCAAATGCAATGAATGGCCTACAGGACTTGTAGTAAACACCTTTCCTGGTCAAGACAACAGGGTCCATAAAGTGGAAGAGAGAGTTGTTAAAGGTGGCTCCCCTAGGGTGTATTCAAGACCCACCTCAGAAGTAGTGTTGCTACTTAAAGGGACATAGTGGTATAGTACATTATACCAGATGGGGAGTGTGTTGCCCCTTGAAGGGAGTAAGGGGATTGCAGACTCTGCCGTGCTGTGTGTCTCTTTAGACTTGCTAATTAGTTCCTTTTCACGGACAGGGGGCTTGGAGTGAAGCTGTTGTTGTTTTTTACTCATTCATTTTCTCAGCTGAACCCTGGAATGCATGTCTTTTCACAGTTATTCAACAGTAAACATTTGAGAAACTCACCTACTGACTCAGTGTTTATTGAAGAACTCTGTTAGCTATCTGCCAAGTTCACAACAACTAACAAGGGCAGAATATGTGGCATAACTTGAAGATTACTGTATATCAATGCAACCCATCTAACTTGAAGGAGCTGGAGGAGTTTTGCCTTGAGGAATCCCAGTGGCTAGATGTGCTAAGCTAATAGATGCATACCCCAAGAGACTTGCAGCTGTAATTTCAGCAAAAGGTGGCTCTACAAAGTATTGACTTTGGGGAGGTGAATGGACACTCCATATTTGTTTTTTCATCTTAATAATTGCTTGTGTCACAATGAAACAACAATTTTCAGCTTTAAAGTTGTAGGCATGTTGTGTAAATCAACACCCCCCCCCCCCCCAAAAAAAAAAAAAAATCATTTTAATTCCAGCTTGTAATTTGACAAAACAGGACAAACACAAAGAGGGATTAATACTTTTGCAAGACACTGTATGCCACAGATTTTCAATTGGATTGAGGTCTGGGCTTTGATTAGGTCATTCCAAGAAATTTAAATGTTTCCCTTTAAACCACTCCAGTGTAGCTTTAGTAGTATGTTTAGGGTCATTGTCCTACGGGACTGTGAACCTTCATCCCAGTCTCAAACCTCTGGCCAACTCAAACAGGTTTTTCTTCAGAATTTCCCTGTATTTAGTGCCATCCATCTTTCCTTCAGTCCTGACCATCTTTCCTGTCCCTGCAGATGAAAAACATCCCCAGAGCATGATGCTGCCACCACTATGCTTCACTGTAGGAATGGTATTTTCAGGGAGATGGGAAGTGTTGGGTTTGCTCCACACATGGCATTTCCCATAATGGCCAAAAAGTTCAAATTTAGTCTCATCTGACCAGAGACTTCCATGTATTTGGGGAGTCTGCCACATGCTGTTGGGCAAACTCCAAATGTGTCTTATTAAGCAATGGCTTTTTTCTGGCCACTCTTGCATAAAGCCCTTCTCTGTGGAATGTGCAGCTTAAAGTGGTCCTATGGACAGATACTCTCATTTCTGATGTGCATCTTTGCAGCTCGTTTCGTGTTATCTTTTGGTGTCTTTGTTGCATCTCTGATTAATGCCCTCCTTGCCCAGTCTGTGAGTTTTGGTGAGTGGCCTTCTGTTGTCAGGCTTGTAGTGGTGCCATATTATTTCCATTTTGCTATCATCAAGTTTATTTGTACAGCGCTTTTAACAATAAACATTGTCGCAAAGCAGCTTTACAGAATTTGAACGACTTAAAACATGAGCTAATTTTATCCCTAATCTATCCCCAATGAGCAAGCCTGTGGCGACGGTGGCAAGGAAAAACTCCCCCAGACGACATGAGGAAGAAACCTCGAGAGGAACCAGACTCAAAAGGGAACCCATCCTCATTTGGGCAACAACAGACAGCCTGACTATAATATTAACAGTTTTAACAGGTATAACCCTCAACTGTCCTCATGGGGCCGTCCTTCACAGGAGTGGGGCGATAAAACTCCGACCAGACACAAGGCACCAGGATGGATCAAGCAGGTCCGAGGGGCAGAAGAGGCCAGCATCTCAATCCCAGGATCAACATGTAACACAGAGGGACAGATGGGGGGGGAGAGAGAGAGAGAGAAAGAAAACACGTTGTTAGGTATGCCCTAAAAATGACAAGTATTAAATCTGTGTGGTAGGCTCGCAGAGACGAGAGTCTTTACATCAGGCATAACACACAATGGCATGTTAATATGGTAAAAAATATATCATGACCTGCTCTGGCTGGATGCTTGATTGGGTGATGGGAGCACACTCCTCAGCAATGATGAGATGCAGATGGGACCCTTAGGCCTGGCCAAGACAATTCAGTTACATTTCACCGGGTCTGGGACATGCGACAGAATGTCTGACGGCCGATTCCCTGCAGGCTACGATAGCCAGTCGAGGTCCCCACCGTCTCCACCAAAAGATTTCCTGTTGACTCCATGTAACTCAGAGGGACAGATTTGGGGTGGGGGGGAGAGAAAGAAAACACAGGTGGTTAGGTATGCCCAATGTCACCTGAATAAGTAGGAACAGTATACATATTGCACCGAGTACAAGCAGGGACTCCGGCAACTAACTATGACAGCATAACTAAAAGGAGAGAGCCAGAAGGTAACACAGGCATGAGGGGATAGATCATAGATTTAATGGTGCGCCATGGGATATTCAAAATTTGGGATATTTTTATAGAACCCAGCCCTTATCTAGACTTCTCCACAACTTTGTCTTGGACCTATTTGGAGTGCTTGTTGGTTTTCATGTTGCTTGCTTAGTAGTGTTGCAGAGTCAGGGTCCTTCCAGAACAGGCTGATTTATACAGATATCATGTAACAGATCATGTGACACTTTGATTGCACACAGGTGGATCTTAATCAACTAATTATCTGACTTATGAAGTTCATTGGTTGGACAAGCTCTTATTTAGGGGTTTCATACAAAAGGGGGTGAATACCTATGCACAATCCAGATTCCTGTTTTTTCATCTAAATTATTGTTTGTGTCACAAAAAAAATTTAATTTGCACAGTTAAAGTGGTCGGTGTTGTGTAAATCAAATGGTGCTGACCCCCAAAAAATCCATTTCAGTTCCAGCCTATAATGTGACAAAACATGACAAACACCAATGGGGGATTAATACTTTTGCAAGAAACTGTATCTCTCCGTCTAGTTCAGTACACGCAACCACAGTCGTGGGGATGACTGCTGACTTGACAGTTGTCCAGAAAACGATCATCGACACCCTCCAAAAACGAGGGTAAGCCACAGAAGATCATTGCTGAAAAGGCTGGCTGGAAAAAGGTGCATAAGCAACAAGGATGACTGCAGACTTGCGAAAATTGTCAAGAAAAGTCAATTCAAGAACTTGGGAGAGATTCACAAGGAGTGGACTGAGGCTGGTGTCAGTGCATCAAGAGCCACCATGCACAGACGTCTTCAGAAAAGGGCCTACAACTGTCGCATACCTAATATCAAGCCACTCCTGAACCAGAGACAATGTCAGAAACATCATACCTTGGCTAAGGAGGGACAAACTGAACTGTTGCTCAGTGGTCCAAAGTCCTCTTTTAAAATGGAAGTAAAGTTTGCATTTCATTTGCAAATCAAGGTCCTAGAATCCAAGGTCCAAGGTCTTCAGTCTCCACCTAGAAGCCTCTCACTCTGCTGCCTTCCTTCCCCTACTCTACTCCTTTGATCTCTCCCTGCTGAACTCTCCTCCAACCCATAAATCTGACAACCTTCTAGGCCTGGTCTTCCTCCAAACCTGCTCTGCTTCAGATCCCACAGTTACCCCTCTCCATCTGTCTGACCACTACTTCATTTCATTCATTCTTCCTTCCTTCTTTCTCTCCACTTATCATCCCCCTCCTACCCCCACTATTACAGTCCATTGAAACCACTGCTCCCTCTCTCCCTCCTCTCTTGCCTCCTTGGTCACTGCCTCCATTCCCCTGCTTGAATCCTTTGCCAGTCTCCCCACTGAATCTGCTGCATCCTCCCTGCTCTCCTCATCACTGAACACATTATCTCTTTTTGTCTCCAGGCCAGCAAGATCTTCCCCTCCTAGTCCCTGGATGTCCGAAACACTTTGCTCCTACAGAATCAGTCTCTGTGCAGCAGAGAGGAAGTCGAGAAAATCCAGGGCCCCTGCTGACCTTTCCCACTACCAGTCCCTCCTTGCTGAATTCTCAGCCTCAATCAAATCAGCCAAGATGAAGTTTTATCACTCTAAAATTCACACCTCCATCTCCAACCCTCATCAACTGTTTTCTGTTTTCTCTTCTCTCCCCAACTCTCCATCATCTGTACCTCAGTCTTCCATCACTTTGCAGTCTTTTTTGAGGACAAGAACATGGCCATCCACAGCTCCCTCACCACGCCTGCCTCCCCCTCCCACCCCATCTCTTCCCCCTTGCTCTCTTTTATTCCCTTTCAACTTCTGATGTCTCCCAGCTCCTGATCTCTCACCATCTGACCACCTGTGCCCTTGACCCTATCTCCTCATCTCTTCTCCAGACCATCACTCCTGACATCCTCCCATTTATCACCTCCCTCATCAACTCCTCCTTGTCCTCTGGATACTTTCCCTCCAGCTTCAAATGGGCCCACATCACCCCTCTGCTGAAAAAACCTACCTTAGACCCCTCTGTCGTCCAGAACTACTGCCCCGTTTCTCTTCTCCCCTTTCTGTCAAAGACACTTGAATGTGCTGTTGCTAACTAACTCTCCTCTTTTCTCTCATGGAACAACCTCCTGAATCCTCACCAGTCTGGCTTCTGAGCCAGACACTTAACCGAGACTGCACTTCTCTCAGTCAGTGAGGCACTTCATGCAGCACGTGCTGCCTCCTTCTCCTCAGTCCTGATCCTTCTTGAGCTCTCTGCTACATTTGACACTGTTGATCACGCCATCCTCCTGTCATCCTTATCAGCTCAAAGGATCTGTGGGACAGCCCTAGACCGGTTCACCCTCTCTGGTTGCTCCTTCCAGGTTACCTGGTCTGGTACTGTATCAACACCACGCCCACTTACCACCTGTGTCCCTCAAGGTTCAGTCCTTGGTCCGCTTCTCTTCTCTTCTCCCGCTACACCCAGTCTCTTGGCCCAATTATTTCTGCTCATGGTCTATTCTACCACTGCTATGCTGATGACACCCAACTGTTTCTCTCTTTTCTTACTTCTGACACACAGATCTCCACTCGCATCTCTGCTTGCCTGCATGACACCCAGAGCTGGATGGACAACCATCACCTGAAGCTCAACCCAGGCAAGACAGAGGTAATCTACATTCCTGTTCCATCCTCTCCACCCCTGGACATTGTCATCTCCATGGGGGACATCTCTAGGTCTCCTTCACCCACTGCAAAGAACCTAGGGGTTGTGTTCGATGACAGAGTCTCCTCGGTGTACGTCACTCTGGATAAGAACATCTGCTAAATGTCATGTAATGTAATGTAGAGTCTGGAAGAAGAGTTGAGAGGCACAGAATCCAAGGTGTTTGATGTCCAGTGTGATGTTCCTGCAGTCTGTGATGATTTGGGGTACCATGTCATCTGCCGGTGTTGGTCAACTGTGTTTTATCAAGTCCAAAGTCAACACAACCATCTACCAAGAGATTTTGGAGCACTTCATGCTTCCATGTCTGTGAAGATTCTCAGTCATCCAGGTCATAGTAAACTGTGGGTGGTAGAAGAGAGCAACTGGACTTGTTTGAAGATTCTTGAAAACATTTCACCTCTCATCCGAAAGGCTTCCTCAGTTCTGTCTGACTAAAGCCTTGGTCACAACCAGCCGTACATGCTCCTACAGCCGGTCTACGTGCAAAAAACGCAAGAAACGCACAGAGGGCGCGTGTGAAACGCACGGAGGGCGCGCGTGTGACGTGCTGATTTTCGAGCTGTAGACTGGCCGCAGACCGGCCGCAGAGGTTCTTTGTCATGTCAAACAAACTCTACGGGCGCTTACGTTTTTTTCAGGTTGCAAGACAAACTTACGGCCAACGCGCGTCTTTCTCCACGAACAAAACAAACGCAGCGATTTGGGAAACGCCAAAAATCGAACGGCCAAAAAATCATACGTCCGGTTGTGACCTAGGCTTTATAGGGAGTATCAGGTATTTATCCTCTCATGGATCATAGTAGAATCAGAATTCTGATGGCTGCATAGTAGGTGGCTGATAAATGATATCTTAGACCCCAACCTCTGTTCAGTGATGGCCGTTCCAGGTTGACAAAAAAGAATGATCCTCTCTGGCTAAAATGTCTAAGGGCCTCTGCATGCTCTTGCAACAAGGCTTTCGCAGATAGCTTTTCGCAGACAGTTGTAATTTATCGTTGAGCGGGGAGTAATAGGCGTGCGCGATGTTATTCACCGCCACAACGCAAGGGGGAGTGAAGTTGTGAAATCGCTAGGAGTAGCTGGTGGGTGTGGTTAGTGGAGTGTTTATCCTCCGGTTACTTATAATGATTAGAACTGGAGTCGTATAGATGTACGTACTTCCTCACTTCCTCGATCAACCGCTCTTCGTGCTGCTCCAACTTCGCTCGTGTTTTTAAAAATGGCGGTTGTGAAAACAAACCAAACCGGGAAAGTAGGGAAGCGGAAGTGCGTGTACAGCGGATGTAGAGTGGACCAATCAGAGCCCTCTTGTCTGCGACGCTGTCTGCGAGGCTTCTGCAGTGGTCACAATTTTTGGGAGGTGCGCGCAAAGCGTCTGCAAAGGGGGGGGCTACGCAGACGCCATCTGTGATGCCATCTGCGAGGACTGGGTTGTCAGCATAAATTGGCCTTAAGACATAATTTATCAGCCACCTGCTATGCAGCCATCAGAATTCTGATTCTACTATGATCCATGAGAGGATAAATACCTGATACTCCCTATTAGTCAGACAGAACTGAGGAAGCCTTTCGGATGAGAGGTGAAACGTTTTCAAGAATCTTCATACAAGTCCAGTTGCTCTCTTCTACCACCCACAGTTCATGCTTCCATCTGCTGACAACCTTTATGGAGATGCCGATTTTCTTTTCCAGCAGGACTTAGCACCTGCCCACAATGCCAAAACTACCACCAAATGATTTGCTGACAATGATGTGCTTGATTGACCAGCCAACTTGCCTGACCTGAATCCTATAGAGAATCTCTGGGGTATTGTGAAGAGGAAAATGAGAAACACCTGACCTAAAAATACAGATGAGCTGAAGGCTGCGATCAAAGCAACCTGGGCTTCAATAACACCTCAGCAGTGCCACGGGCTGATTGCCTCCAGGCCGTGCGGCATTTCTGAAATAATTCATGGTAAAAGGAGCCCCAATCAGGTTTTGAGTGTATAAATGAACATACTTTTCAGAAGTTGGACATTTCTATCTTGTATTTCTATTTCTATCCTTTTTGATTGATCTTAGGAAATATTCTAATATTTTGAGATACTGGATTTCTGATTTTCATGAGGTATAAGCCATAATCATCAAAATTAAAACAAAAAAGACTTGAAATATTTCACTTTACCTATAATGAATATAGAATATATGAAAGTTTACCTTTTGGAATTAAATTATGAAAACCCCCCAGACTTTTTCATGATATTCAAATTTTTTTAGATGCACCTAGATTTAAATGCAAAAATGACATTATCTGCTGCTTTTGTTTTGTTGTTTTGTTGTGGTATAGTTTGGTTTCTAGCAGAACTGTTAGGCCATGTATTTTACTTGTGATGGGGCAATTAACCTTTCTGAACCAAGGAAGCTTTGAATCCAACTCAGTCGAAAAGAAGTTAATTGGTCAAAACTTTTTCACAAAGTATATGCTAGCAGCCCCTAATGGTAAAAAAAAAGCAAAGGCCAATATTTACAGTACGTTTTGTTACTATGTGCGTACATAATACAACCCCAATTCCAAAAATGTTGTGACGCTGTGTAAACTGTAAATAAAAACAGAATGCGATAATTTGCAAATCATGAAAACCCTATAGTTCGTTGAAAATAGTACAAAGACAACATATCAAGTGTTGAAACTGAGAAATTTTATTGTTTTTTGAAAAATATATGCTCATTTTGAATTTGATGTCAGCAGCACATTTCAGAAAAGTTGGGACAGGGGCGTGTTTACTACTGTGTTGCATCACTTCTACTTTTAACAACACTCTGTAAACGTTTGGGAACTGAGGAGACCAATTGCTGTAGATCTGAAAGAAAAATGTTGTCCTGTTCTTTTCTGATATACAATTTCAGCTGCTCAACAGTTTGGGGTCTCCTTTGTTGTATTTTGCACTTCATAATGCGCCAAATTTTTTTAACTGGGAGACAGGTCTGGACTGCAGCAGGCCAGTTTAGCACCCGGACTCTTTTACTACGGAGCCACGCAGTTGTAATATGTGCAGAAAGCGGTTTGTCATTATCTTGCTGAAAGAAGGAAGGCCTTCCCTGAAAAAGATTTAGTCTGGATGGCAGCATATTGCTCTGAAGCGTGTATTGAGGTATTTCACCTGACGTCACAGGGTCACGTGACGCCCCGGTGTCCGCCGTTTTGGACGTCAAGCTAGCTAACGTCAACAACAGTAGCTAGTATGTTACTGTAGCAATGTTTACGTTCAGTCATTTGGATGACTGTTAAAACCTTTCAGTCTCAAGTTTTTCCTTTACTGGATTTACTAGTTTACTGAGCCAGCGAGCCCCGGAGCTCGCTAGCTAGCCGGCCAGCGAGCCCCGGAGCGCGCTAGCTAGCCGGCCAGCGAGCCCCGGAGCGCGCTAGCTAGCCGGCCAGCGAGCCCCGGAGCGCGCTAGCTAGCCGGCCAGCGAGCCCCGGAGCGCGCTCGCTAGCCGGCCAGCGAGCCCCGGAGCGCACTCGCTAGCCGGCCAGCGAGCCCCGGAGCGCGCTCGCTAGCCGGCCAGCGAGCCCCGGAGAGCGCTCGCTAGCCGGCCAGCGAGCCCCGGAGAGCGCTCAGTAAACTAGTAAATACAGTAAAGGAAAAACTTATAACAGGCCATGTCTCAACAGACTAAGAAGTTATTTCAGTTACATTTAATAACATTTTGTTTATCCTGAGGACCGAAAGTAAATGAAAATGTGAACAAATCTTAGCTGTCAGTGAACAATCCTGGTGGAAGCAGGTAAACGTCGTTCTCTAAGCCTGCTAACCTCAATTTTTGCAAATACCTCTCCCTCTGCTCTCCCTGTAAATGCCCTACGTCGCTGGATAGTGAAGGTGTTTTCTGCATCTCGCTCCTTTTTCTTTTATGTTTTTCGTTTGTCGCCTTCCTCGCATTCAAACTGATTCGAGCCGTGACGTCCAAAATGGCAGCATCACATGACTTGGTCACGTGAGTGAAATACCTCAATATATCATTCAGCATTAATGATGCCTTCCCAGATGTACAAGCTACCCATGTCATGTGCACTAATGCCCCCTCATACCATCACAGATGCTGATTTTGAACTGTGCACTGATAACAAGCTGGATGGTCCCTCTCCTCTTTAGCCTGGAGGACGTGGTGTCCATGATTTCTAAAAAGAATTTCTGCTTTTGATTCATCAGACCTCGGGACAGTTTTCCACTTCACCTCAGTCCATCGTAAGAGAGTTCGGACCCAGAGAAGATGGCGGTGTGTCTGGATATTGTTTAAATGTGCTTTTAACTTGCATTTGTGGATGCAGTAATGAACTGTTTTCACAGACTATGGTTTTCTGAAGTGTTCCTGAGCCCATACAGTGATTTCCACTACAGACACATGTCTGCTTTTAATGCAGTGTCTCCTGAGGGCCTGAAGATCACAGGCATCCAGTGTCAGTTTTCAGCCTTGTCTCTTGCATACAGAGATTACTCCAGATTCTCTGAATCTTTTAATGATATTATGGACCATAGATGATGTGATCCACAAATTCTTTGTGGTTTAACATTGAGGAACGTTATTCTTAAATTGTTGCACTGTTTGCCCATGCAGTCTTTCACAGAGCGGTGAACCTCGCCCCATCTTTACTTCTGAGAGACTCCGCCTCTCTGGGATGCTCTTTTTATACCCAATCATCTTACTGACCTGTTGCCAATTAACCAAATTATTTTTTTTTAACCATTATGCAACTTTTTCAGTCTTTTGTTGCCCCATCCCAACTTTTTTGAAACTTGTTGCTGATATCAAATTCAAAATGAGCATATATTTTTTCAAAAAACAATATAATTTCTCAGTTTCAACATTTGATATGTTGTCTTTGTACTATTTTCAAAGAAATATAGAGTTTCCATGATTTGTAGATTATCTCATTCTGTTTTTATTCATGCTTTACACAGCATCCCAACTTTTTTGGAATTGGGGTTGTATGAGATTTCTGTAGAAAGTGTGTCATGTTAATTATTAGCAGTGTATTTTAACATTCTAACATCTTTTTTTTTTTGTCTTTGTCATTCTTGGGTTTTTCTTGCTGTTGTCTCTCGGGGGGTGGAGGTTATATATCTTTTTTGCCTTGTCTTTCTTCCTGTAGCCTCTAAGCAATTAAAAAAAATTAAAATGTTTGTAAAAACTAAAGCGCTCGGTACTATGCACATGGAAATGCTACATCATGGTTTGAACCAATTTTAACTGTTTCTGAACCACTGGTGACAGTCATGTGGGTGTGTACAGAACGAAGCGTCGGTCGTCACTTGATCACGTGACTTTGGCACTTCAATTAAAGCTTTAAATCACTGCTTTCGGAAGCACTGTTTCATAGTTTTCAAAGCAAGCTCTGGAATTTCAGGTTCTCCGTTACATCACTATATTTTACTCTGTGAACTTGAGACATTTCAACAAATCTGCTAACTTAATGTCAAGATTGCACATGCAGCTAGTTTAATTTAGCTAGTTTGACACAAATGCAGCAGGTAGATTTTTTTTTTTTTTTAAAGTATTGTTGCTCAGCTTGCAAGATAGGAATTTAACTTGAGATATTTTATGTAGTTGTGTACCATTTTTATTAACATTTAGTTTGTACTTTGTATTATTAAAGAGCCTGGCAAGAACTACAATTTCTACTAATTATTCAACATCATGAGGCGGGAATAATTTTTTTTCCTTCTTGCTAACTATCAAAATTTGTTATATAGCTGACTATACTTCATACCTCATATAGCCATGCTACAGGCTTGTATTACTCGAGTCCAGAACTTGGACTCGAGTCCGACTCGTGCCCTAATTTTAAGGACTCGTGATTCGACTCGGACTTGAGCACTGATGACTCAGACTTAGACTCAGACTCGTGCATTAACTGCATTAGGACTCGGAAAATGGAGACGAGGACTGGAATTTTTCTTTATTTTTTGTAACATGCCATAATAATTTGGCATAAGATATTTATATCTAGTTTTGGACTAATTTTGTGTAAGAGTGTCACACCTGTGTGCCTTGCTGCGTGCGTCAGATAGACTGTCGACTCGCACCTGCACATGATTAAGACACAAACAGTGCGCCTATATAAAAACTGTGAAAACACACTTACTTTGCAAAGTATTGAGTTGTGTTGCTGACACATTCTGAGCCTTATTTCCTTGTTTGGGTTCCTGATCCCTGATTTCCTGTTTCTCGTCTGCCTAGTCTACGAAAGCCTGTTTGTGCCTCGCTCAACCTGTTGCCTGTTTCACTGTTTTATGATTTTGCCTGCCATTCTGGATTGTTTATCTGTTTTCACTTGTATTAATAAACACACATTTATTGGCAGTTATGCCCCATTCATCACTGATTATTTTTAGTTCAAGGCAAATGTTGTCAGCACTGTGTTTTCCTGAAAAACTACTGGTTTCTAGGACATATGCTTGCATTTGCCAGTTCTGATCAATGATATGGCATGAGACAGTTAAATAAGCCTCTGTGGCTCTCGATGTCCACATATCTGTTGTGAGTACAGCACTGTTTGCAACATCCAGAGATTTTTTCACTTTTGAGCGACACTCTTCATACAGTGCTGGTATCCCCCCCCCCCATTAAATCTTTCCTACAACCCCGATTCCAAAAAAGTTGGGACAAAGTACAAATTGTAAATAAAAACGGAATGCAATGATGTGGAAGTTTCAAAATTACATATTTTATTCAGAATAGAACATAGATGACATATCAAATGTTTAAACTGAGAAAATTTATCATTTAAAGAGAAAAATTAGGAGATTTTAAATTTCATGACAACACATCTCAAAAACGTTGGGACAAGGCCGCTGTGAGACATCCCCTTTTCTCTTTACAACAGTCTGTAAACGTCTGGGGACTGAGGAGACAAGTTGCTCAAGTTTAGGGATAGGAATGTTAACCCATTCTTGTCTAATGTAGGATTCTAGTTGCTCAACTGTCTTAGGTCTTTTTTGTCATATCTTCCGTTTTATGATGCGCCAAATGTTTTCTATGGGTGAAAGATCTGGACTGCAGGCTGGCCAGTTCAGTACCCGGACCCTTCTTCTACGCAGCCATGATGCTGTAATTGATGCAATATGTGGTTTGGCATTGTCATGTTGGAAAATGCAAAGTCTTCCCTGAAAGAGACGTCGTCTGGATGGAAGCATATGTTGCTCTAGAACCTGGATATACCTTTCAGCATTGATGGTGTTTTTCCAGATGTGTAAGCTGCCCATGCCACATGCACTAATGTAACCCCATACCATCAGAGATGCAGGCTTCTGAACTGAGCGCTGACAACAACTTGGGTCGTCCTTCTCCTGTTTAGGCCGAATGACACAGCATCCCTGATTTCCATAAAGAACTTCAAATTTTGATTCGTCTGACCACAGAACAGTTGTCCACTTTGACACAGTCCATTTTAAATGAGCCTTGGCCCAGAGAAGACGTCTGCGCTTCTGGTTCATGTTTAGATACGGCTTCTTCTTTGAACTATCGAGTTTTAGCTGGCAACGGCGGATGGCACGGTGAATTATGTTCACAGATAATGTTCTCTGGAAATATTCCTGAGCCCATTTTGTGATTTCCAATACAGAAGCATGCCTGTATGTGATGCAGTGCCGTCTAAGGGCCCGAAGATCACGGGCACCCAGTATGGTTTTCCGGCCTTGACCCTTATGCACAGAGATTCTTCCAGATTCTCTGAATCTTTTGATGATATTATGCACTGTAGATGATGATATGTTCAAACTCTTTGCAATTTTACACTGTCGAACTCCTTTCTGATATTGCTCCACTATTTGTCGGCACAGAATTAGGGGGATTGGTGATCCTCTTCCCATCTTTACTTCTGAGAGCCGCTGCCACTCCAAGATGCTCTTTTTATACCCAGTCATGTTAATGACCTATTGCCAATTGATCTAATGAGTTGCAATTTGGTCCTTCAGCTGTTCCTTTTTTGTACCTTTAACTTTTCCAGCCTCTTATTGCCCCTGTCCCAACTTTTTTGAGATGTGTTGCTGTCATGAAATTTCAAATGAGCCAATATTTGGCATGAAATTTCAAAATGTCTCACTTTCGACATTTGATATGTTGTCTGTGTTCTATTGTGAATACAATATCAGTTTTTGATATTTGTAAATTATTGCATTCTGTTTTTATTTACAATTTGTACTTTGTCCCAATTTTTTTGGAATCGGGGTTGTACTTGGAATCTTGTAGCGAGGATCAAGTGTCTTTACAAAACTTCTAAAACCCTCATCTTCTACCACAGATAGAGGTTGTAGGTCCTTTACAACCATTTCAGCAAGGCTCCTTGTTATAACTGTAGCTCTTGGGGAATCACCTAGGAGAAATAAAATAAATAAATCTATAACCTATCTGCATGTAGCCTAAATATAGGAACACTAATGTTCCTTTGACAGTTACCACAAATGAGTTATTATATTCAGCCATATTCATATTTCAGGTTTGAGGTATGTCTTTTTATATAGGTATATATATTTTAATAATTCATTTAGATTTATTTCAACTGCCTGAATATATTATATGACTGTCTGAATAGTCTATATTTAATCAGTCTGCTAAAATTACAACTATGATGACCAATTACACTTTGAAAAATAACATTAACTAATGCTGAAGATGACTAAATCTTACTTTCACTTCTATAAATCAACCTGGATATTGTTGGCCATGCTGCAAGGCATCTACCAGTGACTTCTGTCTGGGTCCTGGGGGTCTGCTTGTGGTTGGGGGATTCCCCTCCTCTGCCCTCCGTTTGCTTTGGAGCTCGGAGTTCTCATGTGGGTGGGTTTTAAGATGTTTGTACAAATTTGTGGTGTTGCCACAGTACCTGATTTCTTTTCTGCAAACATTGCAGGTTGCAGTATTTTGGTCTGAAACTGTCAAGTAAGAGCAAACGGCGCTCCTCTTTTTCTCTGCCATGTTACAATGCCAAGCAGCGCGCTGCTGAGTGACGTGACTGCAGTCGGCAACACTCACAGTATAGCGGCGGGGTTTGGGGGACAGAGCGAGCATGAACGAAGTGAGTGAGAGGAGCGGTGTTTGCACATGCACAATGTAGGTGCATTTGGGTAATTGAGTGATCAGTCTCATTAAATCTGAAGGCTAATAATTAAAATTGAATCAGTCTCATTTGAATCATACCATTGAATCATTTTCATTGAATCAGTCTCATTTGAATCAGTCTCATATTATTATTAAATCACTCATGGAATCAGTCTCATTAATTAATACCATTAATTTTGGTCCTTAATAATAAATTACCAAACAGCTAAATTATGGTATATTCCAAATTATTATGATCACTTATCATATTACATAAATCATATGCACCTTCGAATTCTTGGAGATTGGGGACTTAAAAGATATTGGAACACAAACACACAGTTTGAATAATAAATGAATTTATTATAACAAAGATAAAAATGAATAATGTCAGCAGATATATACAAATATGATGATATGGTCATATACTTGAGTATGTGTGTGTGTTTGTGGGTTAAAAGAAATTAAACATTAAACATGTAGTGTGTGTGTGTGTGTGTGTGTGTGTGTGTGTGTGTGTGAAAAGAAATTAAACATTAAACATGTAGTGTGTGTGTGTGTGTGTGTGTGTGTGTGTGTGTGTGTGTGAAAGTGTGTGCGTGTTGTGGTGAAGGCAAAAGATTAGCTTTGTGTGCTAATTAAGATGTGTTTGTGAGAGAGAGAGACCTTGTGTGTGGTCTACACAAAAGAATTAGCTCTGGTAGCTAACTCCACGTGTGTTTGTGGGGGAGGAGTTGACCACGTGGTAAGGCCTATGGCTTAGCAAAAGAAAGAAGCTAGCATGGGATGCTAACTGAGGTGTGTTTGTGAGGCCAGGTGAGGCCTGTGACCATGTGTTCGTGTAGGCCTAGATTAACCTCGTGTGGCTAAGCTAAGATAAAGGAATGCTAGCTAAGGTGTGTTTGTGAGAGGCCACGTGTTTGTGTAGGCCTAGATTAGCCTTGTGTTTGGCTAAGGCAAAGGAAAGCTAGCTAAGGTGTGTTTGTGAGAGGCCACGTGTTTGTGTAGGCCTAGATTAGCCTTGTGTTTAGCTAAGGCAAAGGAAAGCTAGCTAAGGTGTGTTTGTGTGTGGGGGGGAGGACCGCCACATGTTTCTAAGATAATACACTTAACTTTGGATGCTAATGGGACAAAAGAAATTAGCCATAGGCTAATTTCACTAGCTTATAACAGTACTGAATCCAATGAAACCTTGATAAGGTCAAAATGTGTGATAAGGAAATTAAAGTGTTAGTCAGGAATAAAGAGAAGCATGCACAGCCTATCTATTAAAACAACTGAGAGATTAAAACAAAACAATAATCAATTCAACACGCTGCGTGTTTACAGTGTAACAAACCATTCCTGAGGTTAAATTCACACTACTTCAATAAAAGCTAATTCCTAAGACTAGGTTTATCTGCCCAAATGCCAGTCTTACTCAGTATCTTGCCTTTAGCAAAATTATGAAGAGATGTTCCGAGACTTTGGAGTTTCACCGTTGTGAAGCCTTCCGTGAAGCAGAGGATTTCTTGGTCCGACGTGTGGTCGCTCGTGATGAAAAGAAAGTCTCTGATCAAACAATGTGCACAGAATTATAATTAGGAGGAATTTCGGTCGCTCCTAACTTTTAAATTAACTACTTGGCGGCAGTTTGGTACGTACTTGATAATAGAAATAAAAACCGGTTGTAACTCATTTGAGTTAGATCGCGCGATTTTTGGATTTTTACCGTGGCCAAAGGTAAACAAAGAAATCGCGCTGAATCGTGGATCTTGCAAGAAAGAGAAGAAAAGGCGTCTTATTTTGGGTTTGCTCGTGGAGCGAATCCTCTTTGTATCCAGACGGCTTGGAGTCCAGACGGAAAGAGGAGGAAGCAGAAACGTGTTCCGTTACTTATGCCTTCATGGTGGATGTGACGGTGATCCCGCTCACGCGTGACGTAGGTCAACGCGGAAGCTGGTGATGGGAAATTTAGTCCTTAAAGGGACTGTTGTAGTTCTTAGACGGACTGTACCTACAACAACCACTTTGATTTAACGGGAGTTGTGTACTGAACATAGAGAAGAGATACTGAAACGTACATATTGATCTCATGACGCAAATATCGATCAATACCGATACCAATGTTGGTATCGATATAGCAATATTTTAGATCGATTCGCCCACCACTATTTGCCAGAACGTCTTTTCTGTTTCTCACGTCGTCTCTGTGCCATTTTTTGCTTCCTAGATTTTTGCTCTCCATTTTGCCTAGTCTTAGCCACAGTTTTTTGAGTGACAGCTAGGTTTGTGTCATCTTGTTAGTCGCTAGCTGGCATTACCTCAGAAATTCACTAAATTCCCCGCAGGTGATGGATTTATGTACAACCCCAATTCCAAAAATGTTGGGACACTGTAAACTGTAAATAAAAACAGAATGCAATAATTTGCAAATCATGGAAACCCTATATTTCATTGAAATTAGTACAAAGACAACATATCAAATGTTGAAACTGAGAAATTTTATTGTTTTTGTTGTCCCTTTCTTGCCTGATATACAATTTCAGTTGCTCAACAGTCCATGGTCTCCTTTGTCGTATTTTGCCCTTCTTAATGTGGCAAATGTTTTAAATGGGAGACTGGTCTGGACTGCAGACAGCCCAGTTCAGCACCCCAGACTCTTTTACAACAGAGCCATGTAGTTTTAATATGTGCAGAAAATGGTTTGGCATTGTCTTGCTGAAAGAAGGAAGATCTTCCCTGAAAAAGATTTTGTCTGGACGGTAGCATATTGCTCTGAAACATGTATATATCATTCAGCATTAATGATGCCTTCTCAGATGTAAAAGCTACCTATAGCATACGCACGAATGGACCCTCATACCATCACAGATGCTGGCTTTTGAACTGTGCACTGATAACAAGCCGGATGGTCCCTCTCCTCTTTTGCCTGGAGGATGTGGTCTAAAAAGAATTTCTACTTTTGATTCGTCAGACCTTGGGACAATTTTCCACTTTGCCTCAGTCCATCGTAAGAGAGCTCGGACCCAGAGAAGGTGGCGCTGTGTCTGGATATTGTTTAAATGTGGTTTTAACTTGCATTTGTGGATGCAGTAATGAACTTTTTTCACAGACTATGATTTTCTGAAGTGTTCCTGAGCCCATACAGTGATTTCCACTACAGACACGTCTGCTTTTAATGCAGTGTCTCCTGAGGGCCTGAAGATCACAGGCATCCAATGTCAGTTTTCAGCCTTGTCTCTTGCATACAGAGATTTCTCCAGATTCTCTGAATCTTTTAATGATATTATGGACCATAGATGATGTGATCCCCAAATTCTTTGCAATTTTACATTGAGGAACATTATTCTTAAATTCACTGTTTGCCCACACAGTCTTTCACAGAGCGGTGAACCCCTCCCCATCTTTACTTCTGCAAGGCTCAGCCTCTCTGGGATGCTCTTTTTATATCCAATCATGTTACTGACCTGTTGCCAATTAACCAATTTAGGGTTGGGGTTTTTTCGCATTACACAATTTTTTAAATCTTTTATTGCCCCTGTCTCAAGTTTTCTGAAATGTGTTGCTGACATCAAATTCAAAATGTGCTATATTTAAAAAAATAAATAAATAAAATAAAATTTATCAATTTCAACATTTGATATGTTGTCTTTGTACTATTTTCAGTGAAATATAGTGTTTCCTTGATTTGCAAATCTTCACATTCTGTTTTTGTTTGTTTAACAGTGTCCCAACTTTTTTGGGATTAGGGTTGTCAATAATTTATGGAGCCTTGCCTATTTTTGTCTAAGAGCTGTTCCATGCAAACACAACTTTTATGCACCACTACACCTGTAAGTTCCTTTAATTTGCTTTATTAAATTGTACTTACCTTTCAAAATTTTTGATGTAGTCGCTGCCAATAAAGTTTTACGGGGTCTCCCCTTCAGTAAATTAGCTTCAGACTGACGATTTGACAGCTTGAGTGAATAAAGAAAATACATTTTGGAGTTTGACATAGAAATAATATCTATCCAGCATGAAGATTCATGTACCAACAGTCAATCGTTCACCAAGAGACACATCTCTTAACTAAATCATGGGTTTGGTCAATTGTTTCATATCAAATAGACTGTGCTATGCAACCATCATAGACTGACCATTTAACAGTAGCTGCAATTGACCTCAGCCACTCCTAGATAGCTATACTGTCTAGCAAGCGAGCTATTAGCCAAGCTAACATAAGTTGTCTAAGCTATCATATTATAGTGAATGTTGTTTTAAGTAAGAATTACTAAGATTGTTATTAACACAAATTAAAATTGAAAAGACAACATTCCTTGACCAAATAGGCTTTCGGATGATTACATGCTCAGTTATTGTTTTTGTGAAGCAGCTCTTGAGATACCCGGGGTTGGGGCTCGTATGCGAGTGCTTGGTGGCCGGCCCTTTGCCCATGAGGCCCGGCCGGGCTCAGCCCGAAGAGGTGACATGGGCCCGACCTCCTGTGGGTTCACCACCCACAGAGGTAGCAGTAGGGGACTGGTGCAGTGTGGATTGGGTGGCAGTCGAAGGCAGGGGCCTCGACGACCTGATCCCCGTACACAGCGGCTGGCTGTTGGGACATGGAATGTCACTTCGCTGGGGGGGAAAGAGCCTGAGCTTGTGCGGGAGGTTGAGAGGTACCGGCTAGAGATAGTTGGGCTCACCTCCACACACAGCTTGGGCTCTGGAACCCAGCTCCTCGAGAGGGGCTGGACTCTCCACTTCTCTGGAGTCGCCCGTGGTGAGCGGCGGCGGGCTGGTGTGGGCTTGCTTATAGCTCCCCAGCTCAGCCGCCATGTGTTGGAGTTTACCCCAGTGAACGAGAGGGTTGCCTCTGCGCCTTCAGATTGGGGAGAGGGCTCTTGCTGTTGTTTGTGCCTATGGCCCAAATAGCAGTATAGAGTATCTGGCCTTCTTGGAGTCCCTGGGAGAGGTACTGAGGGGTGCTCAGACTGGGGACTCCATTGTGCTACTGGGGGGACTTCAGTGCTCACATGGGCGACGACAGTGACACCTGGAGGGGCGTGGTTGGGAGGAACGGCCTCCCCGATCTGAACCCGAGTGGTGTTTTGTTATTGGACTTCCGTGCTAGTCACGGTTTGTCCATAACGAACACCATGTTTGAGCATAGGGGTGTCCATAAGTGCACGTGGCACCAGGACACCTTAGGTCGGAGGTCGATGATAGACTTTGTAATCGTTTCATCTGATCTCCGGCCCTATGTCTTGGACACTCAGGTGAAGAGAGGGGCTGAGCTGTCAACTGATCACCACCTGGTGGTGAGTTGGATCCGCTGGCGGAGGAGAAAGCTGGACAGACCTGGCAGGCCCAAACGTATGGTGAGGGTCTGCTGGGAACGTCTGGCCGAGCACTCTGTTGGGGAGGTCTTTAACTCCCACCTCCGGGAGAGCTTCTCCCAGCTTCCGAGGGAGGCGGGGGACATTGAGTCTGAGTGGACCATGTTCTCTACCTCCATTGTGGATGCAGCTGTTCGGAGCTGTGGCCGCAAGGTCTCCGGTGCCTGTCGTGGCGGCAATCCCCGAACCCGGTGATGGACACCAGAAGTAAGGGATGCCGTCAAGCTGAAGAAGGAGTCCTATCGGGCCATGTTGACCTCCAGGACTCCTGAGGCAGCTGACGGGTATCGGCAGGCCAGGCGTGCTGCAGCTCGGGCAGTTGCGGAGGCAAAAACTCGGAACTGGGAGGAGTTTGGGGAGGCCATGGAGAAGGACTGTCGGTCGGCCTCAAAGAAATTCTGGCAAACCGTCTGGCGCCTCAGGAGGGGGAAGCAGTACTCTGCCAACACTGTTTACAGTGCAGATGGGGAGCTGTTGACCTCGACTGGGGACATTGTCGGGCGGTGGAAGGAATACTTTGAGGATCTCCTCAATCCCACCGTCATGTCTTCCACTGAGGAGACTGAGGCTGATGACTCAGAGGTGGACTCGTCCATTACACAAGCCGAAGTCACTGAGGTAGTTTGCAAGCTCCTCGGTGGCAAGGCACCGGGGGTGGATGAGATCCGCCCTGAGTATCTCAAGTCTCTGGATGTTGTGGGGCTGTCTTGGTTGACACGCCTCTGCAACATCGCGTGGCGGTCGGGGACAGTGCCTCTGGAGTGGCAGACTGGGGTGGTGGTCCCTCTTTTTAAGAAAGGGGACCGGAGAGTGTGCTCCAATTATAGGGGAATCACACTTCTCAATCTCCCAGGGAAGGTTTACTCCAGGGTACTGGAGAGGAGAATTCGACCAATAGTCGAACCTCGGATCCAGGAGGAACAATGCGGTTTTCGTCCTGGTCGCGGAACACTGGACCAACTCTATACCCTTCATAGGGTGCTCGAGGGTTCATGGGAGTTTGCCCAACCAGTCCACATGTGCTTTGTGGATCTGGAGAAGGCATTCGACCATGTCCCCCGTGGTATTCTGTGGGGGGTGCTTGGGGAGTATGGGGTTCGGGGCTCTTTGCTAAGGGCTGTCCGGTCCCTGTACAAACGGAGCAGGAGTCTGGTTCGCATTGCTGGCAGTAAGTCAGATCTGTTCCCAGTGCATGTTGGACTCCGGGAGGGCTGCCCTTTGTCACCGGTTCTGTTCATAATTTTTATGGACAGAATTTCTAGGTGCAGCCAGGGGCCGGAAGGAATCCTGTTTGGGAACCACAGGATTTCATCTCTGCTTTTTGCAGATGATGATGTCCTGTTGGCTTCTTCAAACCAGGACCTTCAGCATGCACTTGGGGTGGTTTGCAGTCGAGTGTGAAGCGGCTGGGATGAGAATCAGCACCTCCAAGTCCGAGGCCATGGTTCTCGACCAGAAAAGGGTGGCTTGTCCTCTCCAGGTTGGTGGAGAAGTCCTGCCTCAAGTGGAGGAGTTTAAGTATCTCGGGATCTTGTTCACAAGTGAGGGAAGGATGGAGCGCGAGATCGACAGGCGGATCGGTGCAGCCTCCGCAGTGATGCGGTCGCTTTACCGGTCCGTCGTGGTGAAGAAGGAGCTGAGCCAAAAGGCGAAGCTCTCAATTTACCGGTCAATCTACATTCCGACTCTCACCTATGGTCATGAGCTTTGGGTAATGACCGAAAGAACAAGATCGCGGATACAAGCAGCCGAAATGAGTTTCCTTCGCAGGGTGGCTGGGCGCTCCCTTAGAGATAGGGTGAGAAGCACAGTCACTCGGGAGGAGCTCGGAGTAGAGCCGCTGCTCCTCCACATCGAGAGGAACCAGCTGAGGTGGCTCGGGCATCTTTTTCGGATGCCTCCTGGACGCCACCCTGGGGAGGTGTTCCAGGCATGTCCCCCCGGAAGGAGGCCCCGGGGAAGACCCAGGACACACTGGAGGGACTATGTCTCTCGGCTGGCCTGGGAATGCCTCGGTGTTCTTCCCGAGGAGCTGGCCGAGGTGTCTGGGGAAAGGGAAGTTTGGGCTTCCCTGCTTAGACTGCTGCCTCTGCGACCCGGTCCCGGATAAAGCGGAAGAAGACGAGACGAGACGAGCTCTTGAGATAATGGTCTGTACGGTAGGGCAAAAAAGTATTTAGTCAGTCACCAATTGTGCAAGTTCTCCCACTTAAAAAGATGAGAGAGGCCTGTAATTTTCATCATAGGTACACTTCAACTATGAGAGACAGAATGGGGGGAAAGAATCCAGGAAATCACATTGTAGATCACCTACAAACAAGCAAGATTTCTGGCTCTCACAGACCTGTAACAACTTCTTTAAGAGGCTCCTCTGTCCTCCACTCATTACCTGTATTAATGGCACCTGTTTGAACTCGTTATCACTATAAAAGACACCTGTCCACAACCTCAAACAGTCACACTCCAAACTCCACTATGGCCAAGACCAAAGAGCTGTCAAAGGACACCAGAAACAAAATTGTAGACCTGCACCAGACTGGGAAGACTGAATCTGCAGTAGGTAAGCAGCTTGGTGTGAAGAAATCAACTGTGGGAGCAATTATTAGAAAATGGAAGACATACAAGACCACTGATAATCTCCCTCGATCTGGGGCTCCACGCAAGATCTCACCCCGTGGGGTCAAAATGATCACAAGAACGGTGAGCAAAAATCCCAGAACCACACGGGGGGACCTAGTGAATGACCTACAGAGAGCTGGGACCAAAGTAACAAAGGCTACCATCAGTAACACACTACGCCACCAGGGACTCAAATCCTGCAGTGCCAGACGTGTCCCCCTGCTTAAGCCAGTACATGTCCAGGCCCGGCTGAAGTTTGCTAGAGAGCATTTGGATGATCCAGAAGAGGATTGGAAGAATGTCATATAGTCAGATGAAACCAAAATAGAACTTTTTGGTAAAAACTCAACTTGTGTTTGGAGGAGAAAGAATGCTGAGTTGCATCCAAAGAACACCATACCTACTGTGAAGCATGGGGGTGGAAACATCATGCTTTGGGGCTGTTTTTCTGCAAAGGGACCAGGACGACTGATCCGTGTAAAGGAAAGAATGAATGGGGCCATGTATCGTGAGATGTTGAGTGAAAACCTCCTTCCATCAGCAAGGGCATTGAAGATGAAACGTGGCTGGGTCTTTCAGCATGACAATGATCCCAAACACACCGCCTGGGCAATGAAGGAGTGGCTTCGTAAGAAGCATTTCAAGGTCCTGGAGTGGCCTAGCCAGTCTCCAGATCTCAACCCCATAGAAAATCTTTGGAGGGAGTTGAAAGTCCGTGTTGCCCAGCAACAGCCCCAACACACCACTGCTCTAGAGGAGATCTGCATGGAGGAATGGGCCACAATACCAGCAACAGTGTGTGAAAACCTTGTGAAGACTTACAGAAAATGTTTGACCTCTGTCATTGCCAACAAAGGGTAAATAACAAAGTATTGAGATGAACTTTTGTTATTGACCAAATACTTATTTTCCACCATAATTTGCAAATAAATTCTTTAAAAATCAGACAATGTGATTTTCTGGATTTTTTTTCTCATTTTATCTCTCATAGTTGAGGTATACCTATGATGAAAATTACAGGCCTCTCTCATCTTTTTAAGTGGGAGAACTTGCACAATTGGTGACTGAGTAAATACTTTTTTGCCCCACTGTATCTTATGGTGTGGCTTCTTTTAGTTTAGCCAGTAGCTTGTTGGCTAGCTTGCATAGCTAGCTTGTTAGCATCAAAGTTATTAGGTGTGTTCCAGCTGTACTATTCCAGCGGCCAGGCTTCACTATTCCTGCGGCCAGGCTTCACTATCACCACCCCTTTCCCTATTTATGGACTAGCTGGGAGTTAGGCGGAGTCAGGCGCTGACAAGATGGTGATGCCCATAGCCTCCTTATTTGAGCTTCAAACCTGCTTTTCAGAAATCCTACAAGTGACATCACAGAGGCTTTGTCCATTATTTTTTACAGTCTATGGCCTAGCCAGCATCTACAGCCATTAGGCCCATGACACATTTATTTCAAACTTCAAAAACGGCATGCAAAGGTAATGCAGGCAAACTTGTCACTTACAGTGAATATAAAAAGTGTGCACACCCTGTTAAAATGATAGGTTTTTCTCATTTTAAAAAAAAATTAGGCCATGATAAATCATTTCAAAACTTTTCCCACCTTTAATGTGACCTGTAACCTGTACAATTCAATTGTAAAACAAATAAATCTGTTAAGGGGAAAAAAATTAAAAATGTACACTAAGCTGGTTGCATAAGTGTGCACACGCTTAAAAACTAATACTTTTTTTTGAAGCACCGTTTGCATTCAGCATTCAGTCTTTTTGGGTAGGAGTCTATCTGTCTGCCACATCTAGACTTGGCAATATTTGCCCACTCTTCCTTGCAAAAGCACTCCAAATCTGTCAGATTGCAAGGGCATCTCTCGTCCACAGCACTCTTCAGGTCACCCCACAGATTTTCAATTGGATTTAAGACTGGGCTCTGCCTGGGTCATTCCAAAACTTTTTTGGGGTCATTGTCATGCTGAAAGATGAAATTCTTCTTCAGCTTTCTAGCAGACACCTGAAGGTTTTGGGTGAAAATTGACTGGTATTTAGAATTGTTCATAATTTCCTCCACCTTGACTAAAGCCCCTGTTCCAGCTGAAGAAAAACAACCCCAAAATATGATGCTACCACCACCATGCTTCACCTTGGGTATGGTGTTCTTTTGGTGATGCACAGTGTTGCTTTTGTGCCAAGCATACCTTTTGGAGTTGTGGCCAAAAAATTCAACCTTGGTTTCATCAGACCATAGCACATTTTCCCACATGCTTTTGGGAGAGTTTTTGTTTGTTTGTTTGTTTGTTTGTTTGTTTGTTTGTTTGTTTGTTTGTTTGTTTGTTTGTTTGTTTTTGTTTTTTTGCAAAATTTAGCCAGGCCTGGATGTTTTTCTTTGACCCTGCCTCATAGTCCAGACATATGGAGAATACGGGAGATGGTTGTCACATGCAGTACACAACCAGTACTTGCCAGAAATTCCTGCAGCTCCTTCAATGTTGCTGTAGGCCTCTTGGTAGCCTCCCTGACCAGTTTTCATCTTGTCTTTTCATCAATTTTGGAGGGACGTCCAGTTCTCGGTAATGTCACTGTTGTCCCATATTTTCTCCAAGAAAGATGACTATCTTCACTGTGCTCCATGGTATATCTCATGCTGTGGAAAAAATTTTGCACCCTTCTCCTGACTGATACCTTTCAACAATGAGATCCCTTTGATGCTTTGTAAGCTCTCTGCGAACCATGGCTTTTGCTGGATGATGCAACTGAGTAAATGCCTGAACTTTATTTGGGGTTAATCAGAGTCATTTTAATTGATGACAGGTGTGTACCCAAAAAGACTGAATGCTGTAATTAAATCCAAAGGTGCTTCAACGAAGTATTAGTTTAAAGGTGTGCACACTTATGCAACCAGCTTATTGTATGTTTTTTTTTTTATTTTGTATGTTTTCCCCCTAACAGATTTGTTTGTTTTTCAATTGAATTGTACAGGTTATAGGTCACATTAAAGGTGGGAAAAGTTTTGAAATTATTTGTGGTCTCATGTTTTGTTTTGTTTTTTACATCAGAAAGACCTATCATTTTAACGGGGTGTGTACACTTTTTATATCCACTCTATCTGTGCTGACTCTCATAAAATACTTTGTCTAGAAATAGATAAAATAAATCACAATTCCACCTTACCTTTTAGACCAAACTTCATAACAACTTTAGCGCTTTTAAGAACAGCATTTTCTTTCATAATTTGTAATTCTTCATCACTTATGGTGACAAAACGATTGGCTGGCACTTTGCCAAATCGCTCAAGGTGATTATTGAGAAATAGTCAGAATTTCTCGACCAATCAGTGTGTGCAATTTTCTATAATCACCTGTGTATTTATACTAAATTGCATTATGGACTTTTTTATCAGGCAATTGCAATGGGGGTGTAATTCCATCTTCAAGAAGAACAATGATCCAAACCATACCTGCAATTACTTAATTGACCATTTATGATATGGCAATCTCAGTCTGCTGACCTACACCCCATTGATAAGCTCTAGAGCAGTGGTTGTCAACCAGTATACCATGGCACACTGATTGGTTAATCAGTGTGGCATGAGGCAAAGTGAAGTATGCCATGCAATTTTGAGGAACCTAATGTGTGTTTATTCAGGCTTATGAAATAGCATTTTTAAATACCCCAAAGACACTGATTCTTAATTATAAACGTCTGTAGGTAGTCACTTATTTACAACTTTACAATTTTTAAAAAGTCTAAAAGGCCTTTAGTTCCATTCTCAGTTTGATTTCTAAAATAAATTTAGGCCTGGAACAGCAACTGGAAAGCAACCAGAAAAGACGGTCACTCTAATTGTTCCACATTAGAGTTCCAGTTCCACATTACAAAGGTAAAGGCTTGGGGGACTGTTAATGTTTGTTAGCATTAGGAGCTAAATAGCAATGAGCTACCATGGCCAAGTCTCCTACCATAATTGATGTCCTCCAGCCAGTATTCATGACAGGCATGCATCATGTAGAAAATAAAAGAGATAATTAATGGAGTAATTAATTTTTTTTTTTTTATTTTAGTGGCACAGAGCCCCATACATAATATGTGGAGAATATGGTAATGCATCAACCTGATTTTTGATGGCTTTTGACTGTACAACGTTCGTACGTACAAACATATGTACAATCAATGAACTTGTACCACCACAGGGTACCCAACCGTAAGTGCAAGGCAACGCATCTCATAAACACTTAACCACCGGACAACGAAATTTGTATCTTTATTTAGATAACATAGATGGGTTTTTATCTCATGTTTATATTTAATTTGTGGTTTTTTTTTTTAAATAGCATGGGATTATTTACATTTTATGGAAAATATTCATGACAGTTTCATATAAGACTAGTTAAAACAGTTTTATTAATCCAATAGCTTGTTGGATAGTTGACCATTTCTGTTATGCAAAGGCAGTAGACAAATGTAAGTACAGGAAGAGTTGTATTAAACACACTAGCAAACTGGTCCAAAATGTAGACGTAGACAAAGGCAAAGTCGAAAAACAGGCAGTGGTCCAGTGAGACACAGACAGGATATCAGAGATAATACAATACTCACAGTCCAAAACCACAAACACAGTAAAAACCAGAAAAGCGAAACAAAATAAAAAGCTTTCGCAAAGTCTGTGTTACTAAGAGTCCTTATATGTATGCGCTCTGAGCTCTAATCAGTAACAGGTGCATGCTAATTAGTCTTAATGGCATGCATGCACTTTGCAATTTGCAGCTACATGCTTCCGAGCTCCAAAGCACATGGATGTGAAAGATGTAACCAAACAACTGTTTGACATATAAACTTGGATATTCAATCATAACTATATATTAATGATGTAAAGTCAAAACGCTGGTTCACTGCTGAACACCAGACACCCAGCAGAATCATGCCATATTAAATCATAATAAATGTCATGATGATGCTTCTGGCGCATGGTATGTAGTGTCAAAGAAAGGAATAAATATGTATTCATAACTGCAATGTGTATCTCATTATTGGTATTACTGTCACAAGACAATGCAGCAGTTTATTGATGTGAAATACACTACACAAATCGATGGTTTATATGCTATAATATTATTATCCTATTCAGACTATGTACCCTTATAAATATTTTGCTCATACACTTATCAGGAGCTCTGCTTTTAGGCAGTGCCTAAATATTTGTATTAGTATGTTGCTGTTCATGATGCCACACTATGTCAGACAAGTTCTTGTTCTGATGCACTTCAGTGCATTTTTAATAAGTAATGATTACCTGTCTGATTTAACTATCTGTTTGATAATTTTTTGACGATCTGCTGTCATGCAATATGGGTCAAATCTCAGTTATGACATTATATACTTTGATAATGCGCATGAAATTCTTCATAATCAATAACCAATTTTAACTTGGTGTGCCTTGATGTTCTGGTTTGACCTTTGATGTGCCTTAGCCCCAACAAAGTTGAAAACCTCTGTTCTAGAGGGAGGTAAAGATTAGAGTCAATAAGAGTGGAACTTGGACCCTGGAGGATCTAGAGAGATTCTGTATTGAGGAGTAGTCTCAGATTTCATGCTCTGTAGTCTCCGATCTCATGAAGCATTATAAGCAAAGATTCAGTTTTGATATAATGCAGGGGTAGACAAAGCCTGTAGCCTGCACCCAGTAACCTGGGTGGCCAGATTACATGTCTGGGCAATTAGTATTTATTTCTAGTTGCACCACAGACAAGTAGTTTCAGTGGGTTCTATTAACTTTTGCAGAGAATATTTTCATGCGATGTGAGTTTAAACATAACACAATTCAGACTGTGCAGTAAGTTGGTTCTTATATTTCTTGGTGGAAAACTATATATTGCTGTGTTTCTATTATATACATTTTTAAATTATTGATGCCAGCACTTCAGAATTTTATGAAATGTAATGAAGTTCGAATTACATAACTCTAAAGAGGCTTTTAATTTGAAATGACAGATCCAGGAAGTGTAGACATGTGGTGATGCTTAGCCAAGACATGAGGGAGAAGGAAAAGAAGAGAGAGAAAGGTAGATTTAACAAGCAAACATTAAGTTGGGTAGAATTTACAGTTAAATAAACATTTACAGTGTATTCTCTATTGATGTTCATGGCCAACGAATTATTAATATTAATAATATAGCATGGGCGGCACGGTGGTGTAGTGGTTAGCGCTGTCGCCTCACAGCAAGAAGGTCCTGGGTTCGAACCCCGGGTCCGGCGAGGGCCTTTCTGTGTGGAGTTTGCATGTTCTCCCCGTGTCCGCGTGGGTTTCCTCCGGGTGCTCCGGTTTCCCCCACAGTCCAAAGACATGCAGGTTAGGTTAACTGGTGACTCTAAATTGACCGTAGGTGTGAATGTGAGTGTGAATGGTTGTCTGTGTCTATGTGTCAGCCCTGTGATGACCTGGCGACTTGTCCAGGGTGTACCCCGCCTTTCGCCCGTAGTCAGCTGGGATAGGCTCCAGCTTGCCTGCGACCCTGTAGAAGGATAAAGCGGCTAGAGATAATGAGATGAGATGAGATAATATAGCATGAAATAATGGTCCAGCTAACGTTAGGTAGGTAATGTTAGGTAAACTCAGTGAATCATACAGTGGTGCTTGAAAGTTTGTGAACCCTTTAGAATTTTCTGTATTTCTGCATAAATATGACCTAAAACAACATCAGATTTTCACACAAGTCCTAAAAGTAGATAAAGAGAACCCAGTTAAACAAATGAGACAAAAATATTATACTTGGTAATTTATTTATTGAGGAAAATGATCCAATATTCCATATCTGTGAGTGGCAAAAGTATGTGACCCTCTACAATTAGCAGTTAATTTGAAGGTGAAATTAGAGTCAGGTGTTTTCAATCAATGGAATGACAATCAGGTGTGAGTGGGCACCCTCTTTTATTTAAAGAACAAGGATCTATCAAAGTCTGATCTTCACAATAGATGTTTGTTAGTGTATCATGGCACGAACAAAGGAGATTTCTGAGGACCTCAGAAAAAGCGTTGTTGATGCTCATCAGGCTGGAAAAGGTTACAAAACCATCTCTAAAGAGTTTGGACTACACCAGTACACAGTCAGACAGATTGTTTACAAATGGAGGAAATTCAAGACCTTTGTTACCCTCCCCAGGAGTGGTCGACCAACAAAGATCACTCCAAGAGCAAGGTGTGTAATAGTCAGCGAGGTCACAAAGGACCCCAGGGTAACTTCTAAGCAACTGAAGGCCTCTCTCACATTGGCTAATGTTAATGTTCATGAGTCCACCATCAGGAGAACACTGAACAACAATGGTGTGCATGGCAGGGTTACAAGGAGAAAGCCACTGCTCTCCAAAAAGAACATTGCTGCTTGTCTGCCGTTTGCTCAAGATCACGTGAACAAGCCAGAAGGCTATTGGAAAAATGTTTTGTGAACAGATGAGACCAAAATAGAACTTTTTGGTTTAAATGAGAAGCGTTATGTTTGGAGAAAGGAAACCACTGCATTCCAGTATAAGATCCTTATGCCATCTGTGAAACACAGTGGTGGTAATATCATGGTTTGGGCCTGTTTTGCTGCATCCGGGCCAGGACGGCTTGACATCATTGATGGAACAATGAATTCTGAATTATACCAGCAAATTCTAAAGGAAAATTCCAGGACATCTGTCCATGAACTGAATCTCAAGAGAAGGTGGGTCATGCAGCAAGACAACAACCCAAAGCACACAAGTCGTTCTACCAAAGAATGGTTAAAGAAGAATAAAGTTAATGTTTTGGAATGGCCAAGTCAAAGTCCTGACTTTAATCCAATTGAAATGTTGTGGAAGGACTTGAAGCGAGCAGTTCATGTGAGGAAACCCACCAATTAGCTGGAAGAAAAGCGCTCTTTTATTGTATTAAAAAGGTGTAAATGAGGTGCAACGGGGTGCTCAGCATGCTGGTGCGGTGCTCTTGGGTGCATGGTGGTGGCTGGATGGTTGGCTCTCACTGGGTGGAGTGCGGGAGGGTTCGATCACAGCGTGCATGGTGCTCTTGTCTGGGCTGTCTCTGAGCACAAGAAGGGAGTGAGTCCGCATGCATAACGAGAGAGCGCTTACTTGACTGTGGTTTGCTGCGTCTGCTTCTTATACTTCCCTGGAGCCTCGTGGAGCATAGGCAATCAGCATGCTTCAAACATGCAGAGTTAGTGAGCTGTACCCTCTGGGCATGTGTGCACCACTGGTCCAAAACTTTGGTGGTGTTGAACTGCCGCGGTGAACCATGGCAGGATAGAAGGTGCTGTCTTTTCAGCACCACTGGAGCAGCATAGTGATGAACACTTGCCTGTTTGGAGGCATATGCTGGTGGTACATCGCAGTACCCACAGTACCTCAGCTCTGAGCCTGCAGCAGTGAGTAATTGGGTCCAGAGCACAAACTTCCAGGAGAGGCTATCTGCATTGCCCTGCACAATGTTTAACCTGGAAAGATAAGTCTTGTGAGGAGAAGAACCATCTAGTTAACCATCTGTTGGTGTCTTTGGGATATCCACTGTAGTGAAGTGTGGTCCATAATCAGCACAAAGTGGCATCCCATCAGGTAGTAGCATAGATCCTCTAGCTCCCACTTGATGGCCAAGGCTTCATGCTTGATGGCAGCATAGCACCGTTCAACAAGGGTCAGCTTGCAGCTGGCAAATATGATGGGATGTTCTTCGCTGTCAAAGTTTTGGGAGAGAATTTTCCCTAGGCCCATCTCTGAGGTGTCTGTGTGGGAGGCTGAAGTCAGGGTTCCTCAGCACTGGGGAGATGGTGAGTGTGGCCTTGAGGTTCTCGAAGACTTGTTCGGCCTCCCCGTCCAACGCATCTTCTCTGGCTCACCTGTCCTGGTGAGATCTGAAAAGGGGGATAAATTAGGTACAGAGTGTCTGTAGTACCCTGCCAACCCCAAGAAGGTGTTCAGTTTCCTAGTCATTGCATAGCTATAGACTTCTGTTGGGCTTGGGTACTACAAAAACTGGGCTGGACAAGGAGCTGGAGGATTCCTCTCTGACCCCCATCCTGGAGCAGCCTTGTGACTTCCTCTTCTCAATAGCCTGGCAACAAGCCTCTGGGACCTGGTAGGGCTGTAGGCAGACAATAGTGCCTGGAGGGGTCTTTGTCATGCTGTAACCGATACATCCTCCCGAATGTTGCAGAGATCATGTCCTCAAACTGGTCCTTCAACTCCTACAGGTATTGTTGTTGGGCAAGAGTCTTCCCCAATATGGACCCACTTGACTGACCTAGAGAGGGAACAGAACATGCTGTGAGGGCAGGCTGAGATTCTATCCATTGCTTCAATAAATTGATATGGTAAAATGATATGGTTGTGTAGGTGCATGTTTACCTGGCTCCTGCAGGCAGTAGTTGACAAGGTCTACTCTTTCGACCACGGTGTAGGGGCCTTGCCAACATACCAGGAACTTGCAGTTAGCACTGGGGAGGAGCAGGAGCATACAATCTCCCGGTTTAAACTCACTGGGTTGAGCAGGTTGGTTGTATGTGCATTGCTGCTCTGCCTGGGCCGCTTACAGGTGCTCCTTTACAATGGGCATGACTTTGTTAATCCAAACCTGCATGTCTTGGATGTACTCAACCACTGTTCTGAAGGGCGATGGCTGCTCCTCCCAGGCCTGCTTGGCAATGTGCAGCGGGCCCCTAGGTCTTCTGCTGAACAGGAGCTCAAAGGGGGTGAACCTGATGGATGCTTGAGGAGACTTCTGAATGGCAAATAGGACACAGGATAAGAGTAGTCCCAGTCTCACCTCACTTCGTCTAACACCAGATGTGGCATCTTCTTCAGGGTCTGGTGTTCACCCAGACTGTCTGTTAGCCCTTTTCCACCAAATCAGTTCCAGGGCTGGTTCAGGGCCAGTGCTGGTTCACAACTCGTTCAACTTGTGAACCAGCTGAGAACCAGTTTGCTTTTCCATAGCTCGGGGTGCTAAGGGGAGCCACGTCATTACGTCACTGTATACATCAGTTACGTCGCTGTATTTGCATAAACCTTGGCGTGAACATCGAAGCAACAACAACACGGAGAAGAAGAAGAAGCAGCAACAACAATAATAATGGATGACTGCTGCTTTATTGCATCCATGATATCTCGTCACTTATTTAAAAATGGTGTGGCGCCCTCTCGTGGTCTTGCTATTGTTGTTGGTCTTAACAACTCTGCCCCCCCCCCCCCCGCCCCCCGCTGACGTAAGCAGTTCTTTCCTCTAGCCCAGCAAAGAGCTGGTGCTACCCTGGAACCAGTTTTTCTGGCCCAGAGCCAGTTCTTTGTCAGTGGAAACAGAAAACCCGGTTCCAAATTAAGCACTGGCCCCGAACCAGCCCTGGAACTGATTTGGTGGAAAAGGGCTATGTTTGGAGGTGTCATATAGTCCACTAGCAACAATATATAATTGTGGACTTGGGTAGCGGCCCACCCTCTCAAATCAAACATCTATGATGGGCAGAGGGATGATGGTGGCTGGGGCTAACTTTTGTGGGGATGTCCTCTGGCACTGGGGGCATGGCCGGATGAAGTTTGTCACCTCTGCTACCATGCCTGACCAGTGAAAGTGGTCTCACAGCTTTTCCAAGATGATGTGGGCTCCCAGGTCATCCCTGAGTGGGTGGGTGTGGGCCAGGTGCATGAAGGCATCAACCTTGGACTGGGGAATGACGGAGGTTGAGGGTCTCTCCACACCTGATGCAGCAGTAATATAGCAGCCCTTTCTTAACCAGATAGTAGGCTACTGGAAGCTCATCCTGTGGTTGTTGTTTAACTCTGTCAATCTCTTGCACATGGCCCCAGCAGTGTTTGAGGTGGTCATCAGCATTCTGTTCCCTCCTGAAGTTCCTTTCCCTGGCAGCTTGCTGAGACAGAACAGAGGGAGGGTTAAGGGGGTGTTAGGCTCATCTTCCACCTCAGCGTCAGTAGTGCGGTCCTCATCTTGGACCAGAAAGGTGGGTGGTGGTGGTGGTTGACTGTGTTGGCATTGATCTGATCTCTGATTTTCCTCTCTGAGATGGGGATGGTTCAGGAAAGCCTGGCCAATCTCTCCCAACAAGCAGTGGCACCAGCAGTTCAGGAACCAGCCTTACCAGCAACAGCCACCCACCCCGGTGACTGTCGATCCAGGGCTCAGCTGCGGGAACCACTCAGATGCATGTACGCAGGTCACCGCCAGGTTACTTCAGGGCTGGAGGGTTTTGGGAAGGATAAAGGACTGGAACAGGGTGATGGTGCTCCCCAAGTCCAGCAGTGTCATCACAGGGTTCCAATTGAGCCTCATGTTGACCATATCTGGGCTTGTAGGTGACTGTGAGTGGATGACATACCCAGTTAGCCAGGGCTTCCTGGCCTAGAGAGGAATTCTTTGGTCGGACTCAGTGGGCATGGGTTCATTGAGCTACAAGGATTGTGTTATGCTCATCTCTGTGGCTGGCTGGGTTGGGGTGGTGGTGGGTCACCAAGGTCTTTCACACCAGGTGACCCACTTGGAACCCATCTTCTCTCCTCTCCCCATTTATTGGGTGGTCAGACCACACTCCAGGGTGACTACTATGTCCTGCAGGGTGTCAGCAGCTTTCATGCCTATAGCTTGCCTTACTCAGCCTAGGAGAGCTCTCAGGACCCGGTCCATGGTGATTCTCTCCAGAACCTCCATGGAACCACCTTAGCAGGGCATCCATCTGACCCTGGGGCTCTTAATCAGGATGGTAGACCTAGCGCTGGAACTGAGAGGCAGCTCAATTGGAGGAGAGGCCACACCAGGTCAGGACCTTCTCACAAAGTGTGGTGTAATTGGCTGCCTCATCATCGGAGAGGGTGTGGTAGGCTCTCTGGGTGTCTCAGGTGAGGAGTGGAGCGATATTGTGGGCCCAGTCTCTTATTGGCCAGCCTTCCTTATGAATCACATGTTTGACGGTGCCCAAGAATGACTCAATGTCATCCTCCCTGGTGCACTTGTTCAGGAGGCACAGGGCATTGAAAGCTTGGTTGGGGAGAGGAGTACTGACTGCTGGTGTCAGCTGCCGGAGGGTCAACAACACCTGAGTTATAATGTCGAGGCCATGGGCCATCTCCTGGGACAGCTGGCTTTGCTGTAGGTTGGCCTCAAGGAGATGTTGGATGATGGGGGTCACTAGAGCTTACAGGCTTACCAGTGTAAGCTCTTCTAGGGTGGAGCTGGAAAACAGACACAGGAGACACCTGGTAGGTGGAAGAAAAGCGCTTTTTTATTGTATTAAAAAGGTGTGAATGAAGTGCTGTGGGGTGCTCAATGTGCTGGTGCAATGCTCTTGGGTGCGTGGTGTAGGCTGGATGGCTGGCTCTTGCTGGCTGGAGGGGTGTGTTGATCACAGTTTGCATGCTGCTTTCATCTGGGCTGTCTGCAGGCACAAGAAGGCAGTGAATCCAAGCACATAATGAGAGAACTTGTGTGACTGTGGTTTTGCTGCATCTGCTTCTTATACTCCCTGTGCTGTCCTTACTGCAGCATAGCAACTGTAGCTATACAGCCAGTTAAACCCTGATGCAATGATGAGGAGTCTGCGATGTAGTTAACATTGACGTTGTTTACTGAAGCTTCCGACATTACATGACAGGGTGAAAACTGTAACAAAAAATAAAGTTTGACTGTTTTAACATTAGGCTCAACTTCACATAAAGTTTGATGAAATATTTTTGTACATACATGTAAATAAAAACGATCTTTTTAAACTATTTATTATCTTCCCTTTCAGCTTTTAACATAACTTAATCTATCATTTATTAACTTAACAATGAGTTTTACTTACGACTTTGCTTCTAGTGCCGCTCATGGTCAGAATTTACGTTTGCTAGAACTGTTTTCAACTGGTCAGAACAAGGCAGGAAGCAACCGTTGCTAAGCAGAAATGGCAGGAACAAGTATCAAAATAAAAGTGCTATTCGTTCTCAGTGTGTCATTATAAAAGTCTCCATATATATCGCCCTACTGGCAACACACTCCCCATGAACCTCGTGGAAGGGAGGTAATCCGCACACTCCAGCCATGCAGTTGGTGGGCCCTGCCCTCTGGCCATATGCACACCTCTGGTCCAAAACACGGGTGGTGCTGAACTGCCATGGTGAAGCGTGGTGGGATGGAGAACGCTGTGTTTACAGTACCATTGGACTGGCATGCTGAGGAGCACTTGCCTGTTTGGAGGCATGTGTTACTAGTATGTCAACACAGTCCCTTCAATAAATATCAAATAATTCCCAAAGATGTTTATTTGATTGCATTTTCAACTGAGATTTTAAAAATATTTCTCCAAGAAGAGAAAGATGCCTGATCTTGTCTGTGAAGGTTCTCAGTCATTCAGGTCATAGTAAACTGTAGGTGCCAAAAAAGGCAACTGGACTTGCTTGAAATTCTTGAAGACGTTTCACCTCTCATGAAAGGAGGTGATGTAGCGTAGTGTATTTTACGTCATAAATTGCTGCATTGTCTTGTGACATTGATGCCAATAATGAAATATGTATCACAGTAATGAATACATATTTATTCCCTTCTTTGACACTGCATGCCATGTGCCAGAAACAACACCACAACATTTATGGTGTGACTCTGCTGGGTGCCTGCTGTTCAGCAGTGAACCAGCACTTTCACGTTACATCATTACTATATAGTGATGATTGAATATTATCAAACTTAAGAACTCGCCAATATCGATCTGCAGTAATTGCTATTGAACTATACAATAATTGTTTCCACAAGTATGCAGAGTCAGAAATCGTTCAGGTAAAAAGCATACAATGCAAAGATACATTGCCCACAATGAAAAAAAACCAGGATAAAAACCTTTGGGAACAAACCTAGTGGAAAACATTCCCCTCAACCGAATGGAACCTATGAGCCCCAAGGGTGAGAGCTGCAATCTTTATATTTCAAACTTGATATGTCAAACAGTTGTTTGGTTACAACTGTCAATTGTACAACAAGCTAGTAGACTAATAAAACTGTTTCAATGAATTTCATATGTAACTGTCATGAATATTTTCCGTAAAATGTGTTCATAAATAATGTTGCATTGTTTTTTTAAAAAGCAGATTTAAAATAAGCACTGGATAAAAACCCATCTATCTTATGTGAATGAAGATACAGATTTTGTTGTCCAATGGGCAAGTGTTTATTTGTTCTCCCACATTCTTGCTTACTTTTTGTTTTTCTTCTGCATCACTCTATAAAAAACAGACTCATTTAAATTAAATGCAAGCTTTGGAGTCACTGTGTCACTTCACACCACTCAACAGTGTCCAAGGGGTGACTCATTTATGTAAACTGATGAAAAGAGGATGCAGAAAAAGTCAGCTCTTTATCTCTCCTCACTGCCAACACTGTATGCACAGGCTATTGACATCACAAGCTAACGTCACGCCCCCTTGCATACATATATTTTCTTAGTCTGTTTCTCAAATATTGTCTGGTTGTTTGGTGTTTAAGGTTGTGAAATACTGAGTGATATTTTCTCATCTACCATACCAGTGTATACGGAGATATTTTGAGACCGGAAAAGACCAGTGCCAAGTTTTCCAAAAGCATAGCAGCACAAACATCATTGTTAAATGGTAGAGTGAGCAGCATAACCTTCTCTCTCCTAGTTAAGACACCCTTAGCATTAAGAGGCTTTTGGGAAACCCATCGCAGACCAGTTTGCTTATATATATATATATATATATATATATATATATATATATATATATATATATATATATATATATATATCAGAGTTCTAACCAGACCAAAATATCAGCATGGTGACACCAGTCATAATGGCCGGAGGTTCAGGGGCCGCCTTAGGCCCCCGAAAGCTCATGGGTTCTACCTGCTTGGAGATGCATTCTAGTGCATTTTCTGGCACTTGTAGGCCTCCCTGAAAGTCACTTTTTTTTTTGGTAATGAGAGATTTTTTTTGCCAAAAGTTGCTATGATTGTTTTTGATTGAAGACTTATTATAATTAATCTTCAATGTTATTGGTGACATTTATGCAATAAGAATGAAACAACCAGTTGATGTTCACCAAGTGACAGCTTTATTTTCAACTTCAGCCATTCAATTGCAATACATGACAATCCAGATCTAACTCGGGGACCGGCGTGTATTACGTTCATGGCGTGTAAGCACCGCTTAACACAGATGGCACTTTACCATGAACACAGCATAAGGAAGGAGGTAAACCAGACTAGCATGATCAGTGACAATCTCCACACGGAACTACTTGGGCAGCTGTGCACCAGCCGCTTATGTGGACTGGGAGTGGAGTATATCCGAATGTAGAACATTCGCATGGTGGCGTGCCATCACCGCCGTGTGGGGATAACAAGAGAAAATCAAACAAAAGACCATGTTTTCAAGATTGACAAGTTTTTTTTTTATTAGGCATATTAGGTGAAAGTTTAAATTCAATCCAAATACTTGAAACTGGTCTCCACTGAATTCAAAATTGAATGCTAAACAACATACTTTTTACAGAATTAAAATATGTTTATCTGTTCTTGAGATATTACAAATCATAGATTGAAGAAATATTAGCTGACATAATATTATGTAATAATACATAATAACAAGAAATAAGCTGACATATGTAATAGCGTGGTCCAAAATGGGCCTCATTAATAAATGAGATCAAATCAGAATTACTTTTTTAATCCCCGGGGGGGGAATTCAAATTTGCTACCAAGCTCCTGAATCAAAGAAGAAGTAAATATCTAAAAATAGAAGATAAAATCGTCTGAAAGAAGAATAAATAAAAATAAAATAAATTTAAATAAGTTCAATAAATTAAGTAAAAGCAAAATTGTGATTTTATATACAATGATTCCTATATATACACATATTGCACCTGAGTTAAGGATACAGTATACACAGTAAAACAGTTTACCACAGTTATACAGTGGCATTGTACAGCTTGACTGCAACAGGTAGGAATGATTTCCTGTGTCTCTCAGTTGTGCAGCATGGAAGAATCAGCCGTTTACTGAATGTGCTCCTGTGGCTGATCAGCTCCTCATGTAGAGGGTGGGAAGGACAGTCTAAGATTTTTATTTTGGACAGTGTCCTCTTCTCTAACACCACTGTCAGAGAGTCCAGTTCCACGCCTACAACATGGACGGCCTTCCTGATGATCTTATTGAGTCTGTTAGTGTCCTTCACCTTCAAGCCGCTGCCCCAGTAGACGACAGCATACAGGATGGCACTGGCCACCACAGACTCATAGAACATCCGCAGCATCGTTTGGCAGATGTTGAAGGACCTCAGCCGTCTCAGAAAATAGAGACGGCTCTGGCCCTTTTTGTATACAGTGTCCACGTTTTTGGACCAGTCCAGTTTATTATCCAAGTACACCCCCAGGTACTTATATTCCTCCACCACGTCCACACTGACCCCTTGGATGTTAACAGGGTTCACTGGAGCCCTGATTCTCTTCAGCTTGACCACCAGTTCTTTCATCTTAGTCACGTTGAGCTGTAGGTGGTTCTTCCTGCTCCACGTGACAAAGTTGTCCACCACCATCCTGTACTCACTCTCATCACCACCAGTAATACGTCCAACCACTGCAGAGTCATCAGAAAATTTCTGGAGGTGGCAGGTCTCCATGCAGTAGTTGAAATCAGTGGTGTAGATATTAGGGGTGGTGGAGGTGTGGTGAGATAAGGATCCACAAGCAGAACACAGACAGTAATCCAATAAATAAGGTGCTTTAATCCAGGGAAAAGGGTGTGGCAAAAATAGTCCAGTTAAAACTGCCTCAAGCTTGAGGGGGTCCATCTGGATCCTAGCTGAGGAGATGATGAACCCCAAAAACAAGACAGAGCTCTGGTGGAATTCGCTCTTTTCCACCTTGACAAACAGCTTGTTTTCTAGCAGGCGCTGGAGGACCTGCCAGATGTGGCCCCGATGTTCCTCCAGGGAGCGAGAGAAGATCAGGATGTCATCCAGGTACACGAAAACGAAGATGTTAAGAAAGTCCCTGAGGACGTCGTTGATGAGTGCCTGGAAGACTGCGGGCACATTGGTCAGGCCGAAAGGAACCACGAGGTACTCGTAGTGGCCAGTGGTGGTGTTAAAGGCCGTCTTCCACTCGTCCCCCTCCCTGATCCTGACGAAATAGTAGGCATTGCGTAAGTCCAACTTGGTGAATATCTTGGCTCCCTGGAGTCGTTCAAAGGCCGTAGTCATGAGCGGTAGGGGGTAGCGGTTCTTGACCGTGAGGTCGTTGAGACCTCGATAGTCAATGCAGGGGCAGAGCAACTTGTCCTTCTTTTCCACGAAGAAAAATCCCATCCCTGCTGGGGAGGAGGAAGGGCGGATGATCCTAGCTGCCAGAGACTCGGGGATGTACTTCTCCATGGCTTGCCTTTCAACGGAAGAAAGAAAGTAGAGTCGCCCTTTGGGTGGTGCCGTCCCAGGCAGGAGATCGATTCCACAGTCATAGGGTCTGTAAGGAGGGAGGGACACTGCTTGGGTCTTGCTGAAAACAAGTCTTAAGTCCAGGTATTCCAGAGGCACGTGAGAGAGGTCGGGAAACTTGTTGGCTGAAGGCTGCAGTGGTTTGGTGGGAGGCAGAGTGGAGTTCAGGCAGGAAGCTAGGAAGGAATGGCTCCAGCCTAGGATGGTGTTATCGGCCCAGTTTAGGTGGGGGTTGTGCTGCGTTAACCAGGGTAGTCCTAGGATGATGGGTATGTGGGGGTTGTTCATGATGTGGAGTTGGATGGTTTCAGAGTGGTTGCCGGAAATCCTCAGGGTGAGTGGGGCAGTAAGGTGGGTGATGGTGGTCAAGCCAGTGCCATTGAGTGTCAGGACTGTGAGAGGGACGTCGAGGGCGAGTAGCGGAATTCCCAGATGCTTGGCGGTGGCGGAGCAGATCAGGTTCCTGTCTGCCCCTGAGCCAACGAGGGCCTGGAGATGGTGATGCTGTTTGTCATGGATGATGATGATAGGGAGTAATAGTCGATCAGTGGGGGGCTGGTTCCGAGTGTTGCCCACCAGGGCCCCTCGATTCACTGGTGGTCTCGTTCCCTTTAGTGGGCAGGTTCAGCAGATGTCTCCTTGCTGACCGCAGTAGAAACAGGCCCCTGTGCTCTGCCGGCGCTGTCGTTCCTCTGCTGACACCCGTACCTGGTCTACTTGCATGGGTCCGACGGACGAGGTGGGAGGTGGAGAAGAGGTGAAGCTGGGGTGAGTCTTCTCTCTCCTCCATTGCTGGAACCGGGTGTTGATACGGTTGGCGAGGTCCATGAGACTGGAAAGGTCCGACAACAGTTCCCATGAGACCAGTTCATCCTTAATGGCGTCCGACAAGCCATGCAGGAATGTGTCGACCTGGGTGCTCTTGTTCCAACTGCATGATGCTGCCAGTGTCCGGAGCGCGATGGCATAGTCCGAGGTAGACCGGAACCCCTGCCGCAGCTCCATGAGCTCTCTAGCCATCTCCCGGCCTGACAGAGAGCGGTCGAAAGTTCACCTCATCTCCTCGGAGAAATCATTGAAACAGGAACAAAAGAGTGCATTGGCGTCCCAGACCGCTGTTCCCCACTCTCTGGCCTTACCGGTGAGGAGCATGATTGTATATGCTACCCGGGAGCGTTCTGTGGGGAAAGCCAGAGGTTGCAGCTCTTGGATCAAAGAGTATTGAGATAGGAATGATCTGCAAGTACCTGGTTCTCCATCGTAGGACTGAGGTGCTGGAAGTCTGGGTTCACAGAGAAGAGCTGAAGTAGGAGACGGCTGGGCAGGGGTAGGCATGGCTTGATAGCGCTGCATCTGTGTGGTGAGGAGATTGAGTGAGTTGGACAGGGTGGCGAGGTTCTGGGTGATCTGCTGGAGGTCTTGTTGATGGGTCCCTTTCTGCTGGATGGCCATTCCAGAGTTCCGCTGGATCCATGTTGGCCAAAACGTACTGTTAGGGGTGGTGGAGGTGTGGTGAGATAAGGATCCACAAGCAGAACACAGACAGTAATCCAATAAATAAGGTGCTTTAATCCAGGGAAAAGGGCTTGGCAAAAACGTGACAAAAACAAATGGCAAAAATAGTTCAGGTAAAAAGAGACAAAAAACGACAAAAACACAAGACAGACAAGGACAAAAACGCCAGAGTAAAAAAAAACATAAACAAGAAAAAACCCTGAGTGCAAAAACCATGAACTAGAAAAAACCCTGAGTGCAAAAACCATGAACTAGAAAAATAACTTGAGCAAAAACCATGAAACGCAATAAAGGCACAGAAACGGCTAGAATAACGAAACGAGATGTTCTGGCAAAGTCAGGGTCTGAGAACGGCTTATTTATACACAGGAGAGAGAACCAGGAAGTGAAATGCAGGCTAGATGGAATTCCTGTCCCGGATCCGGATTATCGCTGACCTGGGAGATAAGTAATCTCCGGAGTGGAAGTCTAGGGCGGAGCATGACAGTAGAGAGTGAAAAGGAAAGGAGAAAGGACAGTCCCTTGCGGAGCCTCGGTGTTGCTGATCACTCTGTCCGACGCACAGCATTGCAACCGCACGTACTGTGGTCTGCCAGTCAAATAATCCACAATCCAGGACACCAGTGGGGCATCCACCTGCATCGCTGTCAACTTCTGACCCAGCAAAGCTGGCCGGATGGTGTCAAAAGCACTGGAGAAATAAAAAAACATGATCCTCACAGTGCTGGCTGGCTTGTCCAGGTGGCCGTAGACTTTGTTGAGCAGGCAGATGATTGCGTCCTCTACTCCAAGACAGGCCTGGTAGGCGAACTGAAGGGGGTCAAGAAGTGGTTGGACCATAGGCCAGATCTGCTCCAGGATGAGTCTCTCAAGGGTCTTCATGATGTGTGACGTCAATGCCATGGGCCTGTTGTCTTTGAGGTCACTGGGACGTGGCTTCTTCGGTACAGGGACAAGGCATGACATCTTCCACAGCACGGGGACCCTCTGAAGACCCAGGCTCATGTTGAAGGCATGCTGAAGTACTCCACTTAGCTGGAGGGCACAAATGGTTTTTCTTAACTTTATTTTTCAAAATATTTACATGGAAATTGGCAGGCACATAGATGGTTGCATACTGAATACAAAATTTGAAAAATTAGTAAAAACCAATTATGCAAAGTGGCATTTAATTAGTATCAATTATAATAATTAGGGTTTTTTTTAAATGTTAAATCAGTACACTTAATCAAGTAATAAAAGATTATTTCTAATACCCTCTTTGTGCTCTGTAGGACTTTGTATTTCTCAAACGTAGGTGCTCCTCATGTTTATATTAAAGAATATAAACTATTCTTATTTCAATTAATATTCACAGCTTTCAACACTAACCTCAAAAAAACTGTGATCCACATCCAATAAACAATTCCAGTTAATTGACTTGATACTGAGACTCGCGTTTCTGATTTACAGTTTTTAAAAAGATCTCAATATCTTCAAAACAACTACAGTTATATTCTAAAATACTTATTTATTTACAGGAATTGGTTTGATTTGAAAAAATAAGTCCATAAAGCTATGAAAACTCACCCTAAAATTTCCTGTGAATCATAACATCAAAACTAGCTCATGGAAAATTTTACTGAATACTTCATCAGAAACAGTGAGAGCTAGAGAACATCCCTATAAAAGTTATCTCATTGATATTCACAAATAACCCAGTTGGAAACCAATCAGAAGAGAGCCTCACCGCTTTCCCATGACTCAAAAGGCACCTGTAGTTTCCCGACGTCCAGTGCTTAATTTGTGAAGTGGGAGGTCCTGGAACGCCAAATATTTTCAAATACATTTTCGTGAGAGCCATATATAAAAAGTGACGCTGAATACAACTAAAATGCATTTTTACGTATGACCAACAATTTGAGTGTAATATATTCTTTTTGATAATGAAGAGGCTCTTGACATGCCGTCTTCCTCCTGTCCCCCGCTGAATATTTTGACGCAAACGTAGCTTGGCGTGTTTCGAAGTGCCGCTTTATTTCATTGTTTCATCAATGCAATCTTGTCATTGTATAGGCCTATTGGACACAAAGCAGAACCTCTCACCCCACAAAGGCGAATTCCTCTGTCCATTCCTGTTGAAATGTACGGTAGCCTACCAGTCACCTTTTTTCCCTTTTCGCCATGTTCTTTGTCAAAAGGCTTTGCTTTGCGGACAGCTAACTGACTTTTTCATTAAATGGAGGTGTACTTCTTGATCTCAATGTGAGCTGATTAATCTGCGAGCCAGATGCAGTCACCAAAAGAGCCACATCTGGCTCCCGAGCCATTGCAGACCCCTGCGTTAAGGCAACAACTGGATCAACAATTAACAAATCAAACACAGGGTACAATATATTGATGGCCATAATAAAACACAGCAGAGTAAAGACTTAATCTTGCTTGTGTATCTGACTGAGATTATAAAGAAAGTAAATAAATAAAACGGTCCTGGCACTTGCACCCACAACGCAGCCCCATAGACTGTAGAATGCATTTGAACAATAGACCTACAGTACCACGTGTCGACCGACCCGGCAGTGGCCCCGCTTGGCAAAAAATAATAATAATAATAATATCAGACATTATGATCTTAGAAAACGCTTTAGTGACGAACAGTTACAGACAGTAATATGTCGTGATATTATGTTATAAAATATTATTTTTTATTAGGCTATATATTAAATTATATATTAAATTTATCTTCTAAAATAACAGACTGTACTCATATCACAACCGGTTTATTTCACCATTGGAGATCAGATCACACAAGACATGAGTTAAATGACTCATTTTAAGGATTTAAGTAGGGTATTTAAAAGCATAGCCTAGGATTTCAAGCATATTTCAAGTTTAAAAGCAGTGCCAGCAAACATAAGTGCAATCAATTCAAGTAATAGTTAAGAAATAAAGGGTTTACAAAACAAGTTGGATAATTCATTTTAAGGATTCAAGTTTTACTATATTCCAAGGATTCAAGTAGCAGCCATATGTGCAATCGATTCAAGTAATGGGTAAGTAATAACGGGTTTTTAAAAAGTGACGTGAACCATTTTTTCTTTTTCAAGGAACACAGTTAATTATTTTCTTAAGTAATAACGAGTTGACATGTAACTTTTTTTTTTTCAGGGCAGCGATCCACCTACCTTTCTTGTTTTTTTGCCATTTTTTCCACAGCGCAAGCTAACGGCTACAAAAAACCCGGTGTTCTATTGAGCGGAAGTATACACCCCATGCCCCCCCCCGCATAGATTTTGTGGATGTCATAGGAGAGAAATCAACAACAGATATCAAAATCAAAACCGAACACTAAACAAATTTTTATTTACTTATTTATTTAATTTATTGTTTGATTTTTTTTCCCTTTGTGATGGTCACGGAGGTGATCTGATCCATTTAAATAGCTGCCAGAACACCGAATGAAATGAAAATAGCTGCCAGATCCGACGACGGAGGTTCCGGCTCTTGTTCCGTCATGTTCCGGCTCAAATTAAGCCCTGCCGACGTCTCATGAGCAGAGAGTGTACCCTGTTGTACCAGCTTCAACCTGCTGTTACTCCCAAAGTACTGAACAGATCTTAATGAGAGAAATTTATTTGCAAAGCAGAGATTATAAGCTTTTTAATGATGGTATTCATGATAGAAAATATTCAAGAGTTAAGCAATGACAGATTTGAAAACTTAGATGATTGTCTGTATGCACAATTTTCACACCGCGGTCAGCGAGTGTCTGATGTGCCCATTCTTATTAGTGTAGCAGCAACTTCTACAGGCGTGTCGGCAATATTGTGGGTGTAGTGGTGAGGAAACATTGCATATCGGCCCGATACACTGAAAAGGCCTAGTTAGAACCTTGATATTTTATATGCACTGTCACTAAAGAGTAATGGGAAATTTGTCTTGAATCTATGTATTTTGTTAATGCTATACACTTCACAATTCTTCACAAGAATGTAGCAGGACTAATTCTCAGTATCTGAATATTTGAATCTTATTTAAGCAAGATAGCAGGACTGGCACATAGTGTTTGGGAAAAGCCCAAATGGAAATGGGATTGGTTGTTACCTGGTAAGGACAGGAATTGCACTGTAAACAATTGTGGGCGGGTACTGTGGACATTTTTTCTAAACTGATCCAAATACAGTGGGCTGTATGTAAAACATGTTAGGGCTTTTTTGCTGGGTTTTCTCTGATATACTCTGTTGTATGAACACACTACCCATATAGTTTTTAATAAAACTTCTCTGTGAGTGAAAATTGCAACCTTGTGTTTTAGGTTGTGCTTCCTGGCATGTCATTCACACAAGCATGTCATTTAATTAAGGGTTTAATATTGTGTTTTATTGGTGTTATCCAGTAGAGGGCACAATACGCAGAAAGCGCCGGTGTGTGCTGGAGAAGAAGCAGCCTTACAGTGGAGATGAGTGGTGCTCAGGTGCTGAGGCTGAAGAAGAGGAGGAGAAACCATCCACCACTGCTCACAGTAAGTTGAGTCCCAGAGTTTTACTACAAACTACACACATGAACCCACAAAAACTCAGTCCATTAATTAGTTATGTGTCTGCAGGAAAGACACATCCAGTGCCTTAATATTGTTTTATGATTAGCCATACAAGTTTCTTAATAAAGACCTGTTACTCATATGTCAGGTTGTAGATGCCTTGGCTTCCTGACCAGCAGTTGTTAACCAGGTGGTACTTCTGGTTTAAGATGGCTTTCATCCTAGGGGAAAAAAAGATGGTGACATTAATTAGGCTCTTCATCATCATCTGTCATCGGGCGAGCCGGTGACTTGATAAGATATCCTATCCCAGACCCGCCGGTCGAGCATAGCTGCTCTGAGTTGATCTTCCTTCAACCCTATCTCTCGCTCGAGGACCGTTTTCAGAGTGGTACGTGGTCGACCAACTTTGCGCTTCGCCTCAGGCTCCCACAAGAGAACTTGTGCGGCAGGTTGATCGTGACGAAACACATGGCCGCACAATGCCAGACGGCGTTTGGCGATTATGGTCGAGAGGCGTGGTAGGGAACCGTACAGGTGGTCGTTTGTCCAATGGTCCTGCCAGCTGATGTTGAACACTCTGCGGAGCACGCGGGTGTACGTGCCATCCAAGGATTGCTCTTGTGCTCTTGTTAGAGACCAAGACTCGGATCCGTGGAGAAGAATGGATTCGACTGAGGCCTTGAACACTCTGACCTTTGTGTCTCTAGACAGCGGGGCAGCCCACATCTTGATTAGAGAATTTGGGGCGCCCCAGGCTTTGGCCTTTCTGGAGTTGATGTCATGAGCAGTGTTCATCCAACTGCCAAGGTATTTGAAGTCGTCCACCTTCTCGATAGTAGAGTTGTCAAGCGCGTGGAGAGATTGGTCCATAGAGGAATTTATATGCATCCATTTGGTTTTGCATGTGTTCAACTGAAGGCCAACTGATTTAGCAGCCAGTTCTACTCGGTGGAGAAGATCCTCGCCCGAATTCACAGAGTCCTTGAGAAGAGCAATGTCATCAGCGAAGTCGAGATCGGATAAATGGACAGCAGGGTGGTGAGAACTTCTATGGCGTTTAAGAGTGAGCCCATCATCCATGCGAAGGACTAAACGCAAGGTGTAATCAAGAACAATGATGAAGAGCAGAGGAGCTAGGGGGTCTCCTAGCTCTTAGGTACTTGATTTACTCTTAGGTACTTGATTTACAAACACTATTTCCAGAAAAGTTGGGATATTTTCCAAAATGCAATGAAAATGAAAATCTGTGATTTGTTAATTCATGTGAACCTTTATTTAACTCAAAGTACAAAGAAAAGCTTTTCAAAAAATTTGACAAACTTAATTGTATTTTGTAAATATAAAGGAAGTTAGAATTTGATGCCTGCAACACACTCAAAAAAAAGTTGGAATAGAGGCATTATTACCTTGCCCGGGACAGAGTCCACCAGGGGGTGAGGTATTGTTTTCGGTCGGGTTTGTTTCTTTGTTTTTTTGTAAACAATGTTACGGGAAAACAGCTGGACCAATATTCATGAAACTTTCAGGATAGAGGGGCATTGGTCTCAAATAGAACCTCCAAAATTTTGGGGGTCATCCAGCCAAAGTCAAGGTCACGGTGGCCAAAAAGGTTAAAAAAATAAATAAATAAAAATAAAAACTCTGGGCTCAGACTGCAGGAGCGCTGCCTCGGAAAGACTCCTCCCACAAACACTACCTGCCTCATTTGCATACACTGCTGTCATTGGATGGTTTCTTGGTTTGTGTACATATGCAAAGGAAGGGATTTTGGCCATGCCCATTTTAAACCCCATTGATAAAAACTTCCCCGCTCTGTTGATTTATTATTATAAATATAAATTATAAGTTATAAATAAATGGACTAGACTAAAGAAATCACTTTCAGACATGTTTATGCTTATTACAAAGGGAAAGTGCATTCCACTGAGCTCTAGCGCCGGGCCATTTCCAGGAAATAAGAGTTTCCGTCATGGCGACAGTGTGTGTATGTCAGCCTCGGTTCGGAGGTTTCAGTTTCGAAAACTGTAAGAGGAAAGGGTAGAATAATATAAAGTACAGACACTTGGTATATTTTACTTCTGTGATTTTTAAATTTTTCATTTTTGGATTATGCTTCATTTTTGTGGCTACTGTCTCATAGAGTAAATATGGGCACTGTGGGCACTGATGCATCCCCATATCATCACAGTTGCAGGCATTTGCACCTTTCTCTGATAACAAACTGGATGGATGTGTTCACCTTTTGCATGGAGAATTCAACCTCCGATTTTCCTGAAAACAAGCTGAAATGTGGACTCATCTGACCACACCACACGTTTCCACTGTCTTTTGGTCCATCTGAGATGAGTTCAGGCCCAGGGAAATCAACGGTGTTTCTGCATAGAATTGATGAATGGCTTCCTCCTTGTGTAATACGGTTTCAGGTTGTATTTCTGGATGCAGCAGCAAGCTCTGTTAAGTGACAAAGGTTTTCTGAAGTACTCCCAAGCCCATGTGGTTATATTTGTCACACTGACACGATAGTTTCTCAGGCAGTGCCTGAGAAACTGAGGGCTCAAAGGTCATGTGCATTCACCAGTGGTTTCTGGCCTTGCCCTTTACTCACTGAGATGGCTTCTGTAATGGAAATTTCTAATAAACACTTCAGAACGCTTAACAGTTGTCTTTTCAGTCATTTATTATAGTAGATCATATAAAGATATATAAAATAGGAAAGGAAAGAGAAGAATAGAAGAAGACATCACTTCTGATGATGCCGAGAGTACGCGCACTCTGAGTTGTGTTTTAGGAATGTTATCTATTATACTCTGAAAGCATTCGCTCACTGCTTGTGTCTTCACGTGATTGGCTCAAGATTTTCTTTGAAGCTTTGTTAAAGCGTGCACCTGGCGTGCTCTGGTATGTGCAGGCGGATGCGAGTTAGGGAGAGCTCAAGCTCCCTGCTTATTACCACCAAGGTCACAGAAAAGCGATTACAACATGTGGAAAAACATCTCTTCTTAGTAACTAAGCCACTTTAGTTCAACATACAGAAACAGAGAATAATAATGTTCATCCATTAAAATTCCCTCACATTCCCCCCTTTTTATCCTATAGGATAAATTGCTAAAAGGAAAGAAAAGAACTGTACACAGTTTCAGTGATAAGAGTTCTCAGAGAGATTCGACTTAACACGTCATTGAGTGTACAGGGATAATGCTAAGGCTGTTTTTATAAGACATAAACATCTTAAATGAATGCTAGCAAGCCATATACATAGATCAGGAATAATAGAACAGGAAACAATCATAATGAAAGTGTTTTAAGTTAGGGCTAGTTTCATGTTAACTGTGCTGATGTCATCGAATGGTGGGTTATAGTCTTCGTGTGGGTTTGGAGGCCAGTCAGGTAAGTCGTCTGAGTCTATTTTCACCATCTGGTAACCAATATTTGTCAGCTGCCTCTGAAACACAGACATACAACATTGACAGAAAACAGGGAGCAAACATAGCATCACAATCACTAAGCCCAGGACCAGTATGGTGGATAGAATCAGAGTCAGAGTCTTCCATCCACTGAACCAATGCCACCAGCTGTCTTTGTCTCCTCCATGTTCGTCTGCTCGTAATTGTTCAGCAACCTTGCGCATCTTGTTCAGTGCCTCAGTAATGTTACCGAGTTAACCCTTGCCCTTCTTAACGTGTATTGGTGCTCAGAGGGCGGGCACGCCCTATCAGCCCTTGTCCCACCTCACCGGGACTTGGAGGAAACTCAAAACCCTAAGACTTATCTATCAGCTAGACACTGAAATACTCTTCCCTATTGAGGGTGCGTGCGTGATTGATGTGATACTCGCACTGTTCCATGCAGTGATGCCTTTCTTCCTCACGAGCTTTAGTCAGCGTCTGGTCACTTAGGCCTTCCTTTTCCTCCTGCTCAGCCGGTTCAGGAACCCTCCTGCAGCGGCTAGCGTGGATTCACGTCACTCTGCCTGTGACCTTCACTGCCGTTGGGGTCGTGAGCAGGACCTGGAATGGGCTATTCCACCGTGGCTTGTTCCACTTGGTTTGTTGGAAGTCCTTTACCACGATCCAATCCCCTGGTTGTAGATCATGCAGAGGTCCCTCAGCAGGTTTGGGAAGTGCTTCTTTACCTGTTTGTGGATAGATTTCAAAGCAGAGGACAATGTTGCACAGTAATTCAACATTGCATCATCACACAGTGTGGTGTCCAGCAGTGTTCCTTGAGCTGGCCCTATCCCCGTGTTGGGTACTCATCCAAACAGAATTTCGAATGGGCTTAACCCATGTTTAGGCCTAGTTTGCATCCTCATTTGTGTGAGTACTACAGGGAGGACCTTTGTCCATCCTGGCCCTGTTTCTGCACAAGCTTTGCTTAGTTTATTTTTAAGTGACCCATTTTCCCTCTCTAAGTGTCAGTTCAATGAAGTCCATTTGGAGGTGATCAAATGGTTTATCTGGTATTGGGTGTGCTGCTTGAGTTAGTTTGATACCTTGATCTGCATTATATTGTGCACATATCAAGCATTGCTTGCAAAATTTCGCAGCATAATTTGAAAACCCCTTTGTGAACCATCTCTTTGTTACTTCTGCTACCATCCCCCCTTTTTGACACATGGGTGAGCCCATGTGCCAATTTTGCATAGAAAGGGAACATGTATTTTGGTAGACAGGGACAGCCCGAGGGACAAACCCAGACTGAGTTTGCAAGGATACAGCCCGCCTGTTTCCAGACTCGTCTCTCGTCCTGGGTGGCAGTGCTCTGAAGGTCCGCTAGCTGTAAACAAGGGGTAGAAACCTGAGGAAAAGCAAGGTTAGAGGGTGAACTGGAACCCGAGGCTGCACACTTAGCTGCCGCGTCTGCCCTGGCATTCCCTTGAGACACAAGATCAGTATTGTTAGTATGGGCAGCACACTTACACACAGCAATGGCTCTAGGGAGTAGAACAGCATCCAACAACTCAGAGACCAGTTTATGATGTGCAATGGGAGATCCTGTGCTAGTGAGAAAATTTCTGTGTTTCCAAATAGTGGCAAAATCATGCACAATGCCAAACGTGTACCTACTGTCCGTAAAAATATTGACAGATCACCCTGCAGCCAATTTGCATGTCTCAATAAGGGCACAGAGTTCTGCGGCCTGTGCCGACAGGTTTGAGGGCAGACACGACGCCTTGAGGACCTCGTGATCTGAGACTATGGCAAAACCTACTTTGTTCTTTCCCGTCTCTGGGTCTCTGGAGGCTGAACCATCCACATAGAGGATCATGTCTGGATTTTCCAAAGGGTTGCTCTTTAAGTCTGCCCTGGGGGAACAAAAATCGTTAGTGAGAGCTACACAGTCATGTGGCTCTCCATCGTCCTCTGTAGGGAGAAGAGAGGCAGAATTCAGAACAGAACGTTTCACAATGATGTTAGGCATATCAAGTATGACAGTGGTATACTTCAACCATCTCTGTGCTGACAAATGTGACATCTTTTTTTTTTCCAACAGAAGCAGGGAGACAGCATGTGGGACCAAAAGGGTGAGGTTAGAATACCCCACAATATTTCTGGAGGCAGTTACCGCCTTTTCAGCTGCAGCAACTGCACGCAGGCAAACAGGAAGTCCAGCCGCCACTGGATCCAGCCTGCTGGAGAAGTAGGCTACAGTTCTCAATCTATCCCTGTGTTTCTGCAAAAGAACAGAGGTCATAAAACCCTTCTTTTCATCGACAGTTTGAACAAATGGTTTATTGGGGTCAGGCAGTCCCAGAGTGGGTGTGGTCTGCAGAGCGCTCTTTAGGGACGTCAGGCGCGCGCGGGACAGCCGCAGCATTGACTGCTTGCAGATCTTGGACAAACCTCCACTCATCGGGCTGGGATGGTTTTCTTGCCTTCTTAACTGGAAAAATAGGAGTGAGCACTGGAGAGTCCTGGCAAGGGACAATTACATCTGCCTTCAGCAACGAATCAAAAACCGGTCTTATACCTGCGATTGCTTCTGGTTTGAGTGGATACTGGGTCTGTTTAGGACTGAAATCTGATTTGGGGGTGATCACCACTGGTTCAGCATTCTTTATTAGGCCCACATCATGTTTACCCTTTGCTCAAACGGAATTTGGAACTCCCGCCAATTTGGGGTGCACCTCTGCTGGAGTTATGCCTGTGGAAACAAACAGGCCACTATGGCCGGGGTCCCCAGGACCCTGGTCATCAGTGGCTAATATTACGCTGCGCTTAACATACACACACATAGCATGACTTTGTTTGTAGACCCCAAGCCTTTGACAAAACAACACACTAGGGTCTTCTGTTTGGGACCATTCATTGCCATCGACTGCACACTTCCTGACCCACTTCCCCACCTCTTTCCAATGGGCGGCTCATGGCCTTGGTAATGAGACATGGGATATAGAATTAATGATGTCAAAGAAATCATGTTGGCAGCAGCCGACCTCAAAGTCCTCTGACACAAGGCTGCGTATAACATGTTTGAGAACACTGCGATGAACATTGATGCAGCTGTTTGGACAACGAGTAAAATGGACCTGCACAGCGCAATAATGTTTAGACCAATACATAGTTTGAGGGTCAATCTTTCACGTGCATGGGGGTCTGCAAACCAAGTCTTTTCAAACTCTACATCTTGCCCTTGGTGAACATGTGCTGTACAATGCAAATCTTCCTCTTTCATATAATCTGTGTCAACTGATGAGGTGTTCAAGTGTGCGAGCTGTACAAGGTGTTTTGGAGTTTGTGTTAGCTGATCTGATCAGAGCTGCTAGACATACACATACAGGGGGCTTCCAAACCCATACTGCACACCGCACATTTCACTTACTTCAATAGTTAGTCCATCTGGAGTGGATGTGAGATTTACTTCTAATTTGCACATTAAATCATGTGCTAACAAATTTACTGGACATGTATGTGAGATGAGGAATGAGTGGGATGTAACTATTCCTCCCTCGCTTTTACACAGGAGGTTGACTGAGAAAGTTTCAGTTACAGGTCGTCCTGAGATGCCCATCGTCTGAATAGAATTTGAGCTGAGCGGTGGGTCTACTGGAAGTACCCCCTGTTGTATCACTGAGTGTGCTGCTCCAGAATCTACTAAAAAGGCTAACACATGCCCACACACAGTGAGGGGCATACAAGGGAGTTTAGAGAAGGGAGTAGTTGTGTATTTTAACAAACTTAATGCAACTTCAGGTGTATTTATTTGGACTGGTGTATCGGGCGTTTCTGTGTAGTCTTGCTGTTGCATGCAGGTGCTGCTACTAATGTGTTTAATGTTATGTGAATGCTCCTGTCTATGTGTATGTGTATCATCAGGTGTGTGTGTGTTACCTCCCCTGTTCTCTGTGTGGGGCCCATTCCCGGAGTCCGCCCATCAGTCTGCTTTGCTGTACTCCTCACGGGGCTTCTGCCTGTTACTGTGGAGACAATTTCGAGCAATGTGTCCCTTTTGATTGCAGTTGTAGCAGGTTGCACCTTTTATCCAGGACGAGTCACTCCAGGTTGTCCTGTCTCGGCCCCTACTTCGACCTCTTCCTCCTCTTGTTCCTTTTTCTCCAGGCTGAACAGTCTGGAAAAGAGTGAGAGTGGCGGCGTGTAGATCTTGGTCTCTTTGTGTCGACTTTGTCTTCTCCTTCTCTTTCAGCAGCTTTTCTGCATGCACAGCGTACTGCTCGATCTTGGTGAGACTCAGGAGTGCCCTCCACTGCAGCCAGGTTCACAGGTCTGGTCAGGCCACTGTGTTTTTTTTTTTTTTTCTCTCATACACGGCGGTAAGACGGGCGAAAAATGCTGACACCACTTCACATCTTCTTGCTTACACATACTGATCTTAGTAATGTCTATGTTCAAGGGAAAAGTACTGTCCAGACGAGCACAGAGAGCAGTGATGGTATCTCTATACTCACCATTGCCAGCCACGCTCCAGTCTGGTGTAGTCATTCGCTGGTCAGCTTCCGGCCACTCTTTGGAAACTTTGTTCCAATCTATACCCATCTTGGTCATGATTAGGCAGCGAAGTTCATGGGTGGTCGGTCAGAATTCTCTGCAAAATATCAACAGTTCGTTACCAAATCTCTTTCCTCCTACCTCTCTCACATTGGGAAGAGAAGCCATGCTTTCCTTGATATCAGCTGTCATCCAGGGTCTGTGGACTAAAAGCACGCCGTCAGCTCCAGCCACTTCCATCATTGGAAGATGAAGGACTTCAGACTTTAGATTATGGCCTTGTGGACCCACTGGTGAGCACGTGGTCAGGTCCAGGAGGGTGTCTTTTCCATCACCATTTGCAAGACCGGATCTCGTGTGTGACGGAGAAGCGCTGAGAGGCGCTGATGCTGGAGGCGGCTGGTAGGCTGGGAGAGATTCCAGAGGCTCAGTTTTTTTTTCTTTTTTTTTCTTTGTCTTGACTTCTCCCCCTTTCTGTGGGTGAAGCGCTTGTGGGAGTGATGCTCCGCCTCGCTGAGGAGGCAGTGTGTGTCAGGGTGTTGGGGCAGACTCCAGGTCAGGGTCCATCTGAAATTTCAAACACTGAGAAGAGGGTGAGAGCCCTGCCTGTCATTTCTCTCTTTTGTACTCTCTCTTAAGTGTTTCTTCTTTCCATGCAGAAAACGCCCTCCAGTCCCCTAAGAACTTAACATTATCTGCAGACTCTTCTTTTTCCTTCTGTTTCAACTTTTCTTCTAACTATCCTATCTGCCTGGGACTAAAACTGCCCTTTCCAGGGAATCCTAAGTCCTTTACCCATATATCAAACTGTGCCAAATAATCCTCGCCATACGAGGTTTTCATAAACTGGATGTTTGGGCTGTCATAGGAACATCCAATTCTTATTATAGCACATGTAGCTTCACACTTACTTGCTTTTTCTTTTCTTTCCCTAACTTACTGTTTCTGTTCCTCATTGTACACTGTTATATCAATAGGTTATGACAACAATGGCTGAGTTTTTATTAGGATCACAAGAAGAGCAGGTTGGACTATGTCCAAAAATGCGACACAATAATCTTTTAGGTGTGTTCTTATTAGTAAACAATTTATCTGACATTTGCCTTAAACCAAAGTAGGTATCATTTAGCACAGCAACCTCAAAGACAACTCACGCATGTGTGCAAAATCTGTTTCTCTGTTTCAGAATGTGGAGGAGGACAGTACTCTGTTAATTCATCAATATTTTGCGTGCACACCGGTGTGTCTTTGCGTTTTCGCGATCGAACCTCTCTATCCCGTTCCCCAGACGGGCCAGTTGTTCACACAGAACAAAGGGAGCAAGATTCAATTCCCACGAATCGCTGAACGTGAATCCGTCGAAACACGCACCCGTACTTCCCCTTCTCAAGTAGGCGAGCGATTACCCAGTCGTCACTTAGGCGGATAATTCTCTTACACAACCCAATAAACTACTCGCGGTTTATTGTCTCAAAATTGTGTTTTATCCGTTGTCTGCAAACATATTGATGGTATCACAGCTTAGCAGTCCTCCTGGGCTCGGACAAACTTCTGTCCGTCTCTTATATCAGTCTTCCTTGACTGGGACAATCTCTGTCCATCTCTTATATCATTCTTTAAATACTAGGACAAATCTCTGTCCATTTCTTGTATCATTCTTTAAATAATGTTTCCACTAATTTCTTTACACAAGAATGCAAAGTTATCACTTACTGGTTCGGTGAGCCCTGACGGTCTGGTCTCTCGTCCGAGTTCTCAGCTCTGCACCGTAGCCTTGGGAGTGTTCCGTCGTCCGAGGATCAGACGCATAGGGCCCACCCAGGGACGCCAAATTGTAATGGAAATTTCTAATAAACACTTCAGAACGCTTAACAGTTGTCTTTTCAGTCATTTATTATAGTAGATCATATAAAAATATATAAAAGAGGAAAGGAAAGAGAAGAATAGAAGAAGACATCACTTCTGATGATGCCAAGAGTACGCGCACTCTTGAGTTGTGTTTTAGGAATGTTATCTATTATACTCTGAAAGCATTCGCTCACTGCTTGTGTCTTCACGTGATTGGCTCAAGATTTTCTTTGAAGCTTTGTTAAAGCGTGCACCTGGCGTGCTCTGGTATGTGCAGGCGGATGCGAGTTAGGGAGAGCTCAAGCTCCCTGCTTATTACCACCAAGGTCACAGAAAAGCGATTACAACATGTGGAAAAACATCTCTTCTTAGTAACTAAGCCACTTTAGTTCAACATACAGAAACACAGAGAATAATAATGTTCATCCATTAAAATTCCCTCACACTTCGAATTCCCTGAATCTTTCTTTTCACAATATTGTGTACTGTAGATTTTGAAATAGCTAAATTCTCTGCAATTTTGGCACTGAGAAATGTTCTTTTTGAATTGATTAATAATTCTTTCACGAATTTTGGCACAAAAGGGTGAGCCACGACCCACCCTTGCTTGCAAAGACTGAACCGTTGGTGCATGCTTCTTTTATACCCAATCATGTTACCAATTAACCTGCTTATTGTGGAATCTTCCAAAATAGTGTTACTTGAATATCCTATAAACTTTTCAGTCTTATTTTGCCTTTGTCCCAACTTCTTTTTGAGTGTGTTGCAGGCATCAAATTCTAACTTTGTTTATATTTTCAAAATGCAATTAAGTTGGTCAGTAAAACTCTTGAAAATCTTTGATTTGACTTTTGTCAGGTGAATAAAGGTTCACATGAATTAACAAATCACAGATTTTTGTTTTTATTGCATTTTGTAAAATATCCCAACTTTTCTGGAAATTAGGTTTATAGTATTCACAATTTACTACTTTTTTCCTTCCTACTGCTAAGTGACACACACATGCAATACCAGTTTAATTTGTCATAGAAACCGCGTAAGAATAAAAATTTCCCAGATGCTGCGAGCAAACTTGCAGCATGTGGACAGTGAATACAGAAATCCCAGCAAAGAATTAGTTATTTTTCCACAGAGATTGGAAATTAAAAATTAAGTGCATGTTTATACTGCATGGAAAGTGTTTTTGTGTTTAAATTTTCTAAATCAGCTTTATTTTTCAAATCTTTAACTAATCTCTCTAAACAAACACAGCTTGGCATAGCAATTTACTTCATGTTCAATTTGTGCTGAACTACCAATTTGCAAAAATATTTTTTTTTAAATAAATCTATTCAATCAAAACACCAGTACTTTTTTCCTCTATCAAAGCATAATTACCCAATACATATTAGCAACTGCTGACAGATATGCATTATTTTATGTAACTCTATGAAGTAATAAATATTTTGCGTTGTAATTACAGTATTCTCCAAAGTATATAACTTTTATACTAAAAAAACTTTAAGGTTTTATAAATTAGCCATGTGGCTTTACATCATAATAGGTTAGCTACATACCGTAATAGATATGTTGACTTTTACAATGCCTCAGTTGTGCATGTATGCATATAAATGTAAATATGTGTAACTGACCCTGACTTGGGTATTCTCTGATCTGAGTGTATCCTTTGTGACCTTGACAGGCTTCTTTTCACACAGCAATCTAGTTAACATTTCATCACAGATCATGTCATGGTAAAAAATAAAAAAATGCAGGTAAACAAGTGATGGTCACATGACCAGCACCAGCCTTATGTGATATTCTGGTATTTATCATTACCTACTGTCTGAGTTGGGGGGGAATAAGCTGCCCCACTCCACCTAGTCCCCCAAAATGAAACTCTGTAACTGGTAAGATTACTGGCAGCAGTGCTACAGGACTACACTCACTAAAATGTTACAAGATTTTCTTCCAGTAAACTGTTTAACCCTCCAGTGGCAACTTTATTTTTTTTTAAACCTTATTAACTCAAGGTCTTCTGGTTATGAAGTGATAAGTCTCTCCTTCCCCATTTTCTCCCCCTTCCTACTTTTCAGGAGAGCATGTGATGTCATGCCCTGGCCAGTCTCTCTCAGGCACAGCTGAATCAGTAAGTGGGCCTGGTTTAGGCTGTGGCCTTGGTTCAGGTCTACATTCTGACCAGCCACCTCACACCTCCCAGCAAGTAGTATATGTCTTCACCACTAGCCTAGCCAACAGGTGAGAATAATATTAACAGAGAACTATACGAAATATTTTTGTCAGTACTGTGTGATTTTGAGATAAGTATGAGACACACTTGTGTTTATGTTTAAATAGCATCCTCCTATTCCTTTGGACCTTTGTAAATAATTGGTTAAGCACTGAGATATGTGTATGTTTGTAGCTCAGGCACTGAACAGAATGTGTGTTTGTGTATGCCTATTCCACAGTGCTGCAGAGGCAGTGATGCATGGCCATACAGATTCCATCCTCCTGTTTCACCAGCAAAATGTTCCTCGCAGCAAATTGGACCAGGTTTGTGTACATACACACTTGCATATAAGAGAATTAAAGATGCAACTTAGGATCCAGATACACTTACATAACCCTGTGATGTTATCTTCAAAATTTACAACTAGCTATAAGAAACATGTTCTAATGTCCATGTTGTGTTAGGTTTGACATTTGAATAAATGTATGTGGTTTTTCTGCTCATAAAAGAGGAAGTAAGGAGAACATATGCATGTTTATATGATTAGTGCTGATGCAGGTGTTAATACTGTACGGTAAGTGGGGGATCCCACATTTGTTTAAATATCTATTTAAGTCAGTGTGTTTTGTTCCACTTCTGTATGCAATATTTGAGTAAGAGTAATGTACTTGATTGTCAGTGGAAATTTTAAAAATCTTCTCTTTCGCATTTGTTTGCACATTATTTTCCCTATATGTCTGGTTGTCTGTTGGAGCGAAAATTAAAAATAAAAGAAATGCAATTCAGGTCTTAAGAAGGTTGCATTTCTGAAAGCTACAGTGGCCTGTAAGCACAAAACACATTGACAAAAACATCCTCCAGCTCTCCATTTTCCGTGGTTTCTTAGACTGATTAGCAGTTAATGTTGTCATGATACAAAATTTGCTGATTTTGTTTGTTTGTTTGTTTGTTTGTTTGTTTGTTTGTTTGTTTGTTTTACTGTCACGTTTCCAAATTTGCTGCTGTTTTTTGTTTTGTTGTTATGCTGTTGGTTTAACTGTCATCTTTCTGAATGGGCCATTGTGTTTTTGTTGCATTTTCTGATTTGCTGTTGCATTTTTTAAAAAGTGTTTTGCACTTACAGGCTACTATAATAAGCTTTTTGGAAGTTCTGAATTGGACAGAAATATCCTGTTAACATCATCTTTGCTTTTTCACTTGTATTTGAATGTCTTTATTTGTATTTGTTTCGTTTACGTTCTCTTCTCTTTCTCTCCCTGTTTTTATTTTGATCTGCAGTGCACTAGTGTTGGAAAGCTCCCTAGCCTATCAGAGCAGCTCAGCTCTAGTATCACCCCTCCCACAGGCACGCCTAAATCTCAAATTAGTACACCTCGTCCAGCCTCTGTTGGTGCAGTTATTGGCAGTCACCTCACAGGCAGCAATAGTCCTTCTTCTACAGGTCAGCCAGACAGTGAGGTAACCCATGTCCATCCAGGGGCCACACCCAGTCACAACAACTGTGCAACATCTCATCCATTAGGATCTGGAGGCTCAGGGTCACAGCGAGTGGGGACCCAAGGTTGTGGAGTAGATGGGTCAGGCATTATAAATCACCCCAGTGCAGGTGTCTCTCCCAGTATCAATCCATCAGTGTTGTCTGCACACCTTCAGAGTGAGTCTAGCCAGCAGGGAGGACAAGGGAGTATCGAAGGACTGTCTAAAGAGCAGTTAGAGCATCGTGAACGTTCTTTGCAGACACTTAGGGACATCGAGAAGCTGCTTCTGCGCAGTGGGGCTGGTGCGAACCATGAAGACCCAGGAGGCCTGAATAGCAATCCTAACAATGGGTCAACTAGCAACAGTAATACTGGTGGATACCAAGGGCTTGAGGATGAGGAAAATAATAGTGGGAGGGCTGGGAGAAGTTGCCTTTCTGATGACATTCCCCCTATCCGTGGAATGAAAAAGCATGAGGAACCTCTACAATCAATAATTTCACAAACACATAACCTTAGTGGTCCTTGTTTGGATGACACTTTGATGGTAAGGCACCACAGTTTGCCCCCTCATCACCACCACTCATCAAGTTCAGGACTAGACATGGGGCCTGTGTTAGGTCCTGATGGACTAACACCAGAACAGATAGCTTGGAGGAAGCTGCAGGAAGAATACTATCATGAAAAGAGACGGCGGCAAGAGATGAATCCTCACACACAGCATTTACGAATTATGTCTGAGATGGGAATGCCAGGGGGGCCACACCTAATGATGAGAGGTCCCCCACCTCCATATCACAGCAAACCTGGAGACCAGCAGTGGGGAACAGGGCCTATAATTGGAGGAGGGATGGGAGGAAATTTAAGGATGATGGACATGCATCAGGAGGGGCCCCGGGGGCCCAGGTTTCTTGGACAGATGCAGCGAGGACCCCCAGGAGGTGGTGGATACCCAGGAAGCCCAGGTGGAGTTATACCCATGGAAGGGATAGGGTCTCAAAGATCTCCCAGGCCAGGAATGGGCTGGCTGGATGACTTGGCACCGAATATGGCTGGAGTAGGTCCGTTTCATGGATGCTATGCTTCAGGTGGGCCTGGTGGACCCTCTCAGCAAATGCAGAGTGGAATGGATCGTCCCTTAACACGGGAGGAGATGTTTCACATTATAGAGAAACGTCAGCTACAAAGTCTCCGCAGGTTAGATCTGGAGCAGTTATCTAGGCAGCAGCAGGGTGGACTTGTAGGCCCCAGGATGATGGATAACTCTGGTGGACCAGGTTTTCCTAATCGTGGTATGGGAGGAGGTCCACCTTCACGTGGGGATCCAATAGACATTTCCAGTTCTCGCACTATGATTGGCTCTCCCATTGGTGGTGGAGGTGGCCCTTTAACGAGAGATATGGTTGACTCTCCTTTAGGAGGAAACCTAAATATAAACATGAACTTGAACCTGCATCAGCAGCAACATATATTGGCCCAGAAATTAAGAGAAGGGCCTGGGTCAGAGATTGCAAGCCCTGAGGACAACACCCATATTAGGACTGCACCAAATGGCCGGGTTGGTGCTAACAAAGTAATGGTCCATGGACCAGATGTAAATCTTCAGTTCTCCAATCAAGGCCCCTTTCCAAGTGAACAAGAGGATGGGCCCTACCTCCAGCAATCAGGTCCAGAGATGTTTAGATCAGATCAGCAGGGTACTCCCCAAATTGGTGGAAACTCCAGGCTTAGCCATATGCCTTTGAACGCTGGTCATAAAGCAGACCATGATCCGTGTCATCCATCTGACCTTTCCATTAATGTCAGCTCATTTGGTTCCCCAGCCATGCCCCCACCTCACCAGCTGAAGTCGCCTCCCCTTAGCCAGGAACCTTCTCCCCTCATGCCCTCTCCCTCTATTACAGGCCTGAAATCCCCCAACCAGCTAGCATCCATTGGTCCACCACACCCTCCTCTTTCTGCACCGTCTGGAGCAGGAACACCTTCTGCCACCTCTATGAAGTCCCCTCAAATAATTGGATCATCGCTTGGACTCCGGTCACCATCTGGTTCCCCTGGACATCACAAGTCTCCAGGCATGCCAGTTGCATCTCCAGGGTGGACTGCCTCACCCAAGACTTCCCTGGCCAGCCCTGGAGGGGCATCTAATAGTAAGGGAATAGGTAATGGAGGGAGCAGTTCAACTGAGACAGGTAAGGAATGGTTAATGCAATGTTTTCATAATAACTTTTATAAGTAATCTGAGAAGATTAAAATATCTGTATTTTTTGTGTTTTAATTACTGTTAAATTATTTGTGAATTAAAGATTTCTCATCCTGATTTTCTGCTTCAGGTATATCCCTTCCTCCCAGAAGTTCCACCTCAACACCCAGTAGTCAACCTCCCAACATGCCATTGACCTCTTCCCCAGATGCACCTTCATCCCAGAATCCCCTGTCCCTTATAATGTCTCAGATGTCCAAATATGCAATGCCCACCTCAATTCCACTCTATCATGATGCCATCAAGACAATAGCAACCTCTGAAGATGAGATGCCATCAGATCGATTACTTCTTCCTGGAGCTAACATTCAAGGTGCAGTTATTAGCATAACAACCTTTAGATTTTTGCAAGTCCAGTTTCTTTTGAAATCCTACAACCATGATAATTTTCTGCAGAATTGATGATTGTAATACAGTGTCATCTTGGTAGTCAAACAATCTTGCCTGAGATTATCTGACCTTCTTTTTTACTTTCTTCAATTAGACATAAATGTGATTTCAGCCTGTGAGGATGTTAAAAAAGCTTCCTCCTCCTGATCTTAGTGCTGGTGAAAGTAAACCTTTCTTATTATCACTTATTAATGGAAGAAATGACTGAACAGTATTTAAATATCTTGTACACCTCTTTATTGAAAATTAAGTGTTAGGTTTGTCAGTTTTGTATATTGTACAGTGGGGCAAAAAAGTATTTAGTCAGTCACCAATTGTGCAAGTTCTCCCACTTAAAAAAATGAGAGAGGCCTGTAATTTTCATCTTAGGTATACCTCAACTATGAGAGACAAAATGAGAAAAAAAAATCCAGAAAATCACATTGTCTGATTTTTAAAGAATTTATTTGCAAATTATGGTGGAAAATAAGTATTTGGTCAATAACAAAAGTTCTTCTCAATACTTTGTTATATACCCTTTGTTGGCAATGACAGAGGTCAAACGTTTTCTGTAAGTCTTCACAAGGTTTTCACACACTGTTGCTGGTATTTTGGCCCATTCCTCCATGCAGATCTCCTCTAGAGCAGTGATGTTTTGGGGCTGTCGCTGGGCAACACGGACTTTCAACTCCCTCCAAAGATTTTCTATGGGGTTGAGATCTGGAGACTGGCTAGGCCACTCCAGGACCTTGAAATGCTTCTTACGAAGCCACTCCTTCGTTGCCCGGGCGGTGTGTTTGGGATCATTGTCATGCTGAAAGACCCAGCCACGTTTCATCTTCAATGCCCTTGCTGATGGAAGGAGGTTTTCACTCAAAATCTCACGATACATGGCCCCATTCATTCTTTCCTTTACACGGATCAGTCGTCCTGGTCCCTTTCCAGAAAAACAGCCCCAAAGCATGATGTTTCCACCCCCGTGCTTCACAGTAGGTATGGTGTTCTTTGGATGCAACTCAGCATTCTTTCTCCTCCAAACACGACAAGTTGAGTTTTTACCAAAAAGTTCTATTTTGGTTTCATCTGACCATATGACATTCTCCCAATCCTCTTCTGGATCATCCAAATGCTCTCTAGCAAACTTCAGCCGGGCCTGGACATGTACTGGCTTAAGCAGGGGAACACGTCCGGCACTGCAGGATTTGAGTCCCTGGCGGCGTAGTGTGTTACTGATGGTAGCCTTTGTTACTTTGGTCCCAGCTCTCTGCAGGTCATTCACAAGGTCCCCCCGTGTGGTTCTGGGATTTTTGCTCACCGTTCTTGTGATCATTTTGACCCCACGGGGTGAGATCTTGCGTGGAGCCCCAGATCGAGGGAGATTATCAGTGGTCTTGTATGTCTTCCATTTTCTAATAATTGCTCCCACAGTTGATTTCTTCACACCAAGCTGCTTCCCTATTGGGTCATTCCACGTCAATTCAACCGGGGCCCGCGCACTTAGGTCTCAAAAAATTCTGAAAAAATCACCAGATGTACCCATGTTACCTAGGAGAAACACTGTAAATTTATTTGAATGTAAGATTTATACTTTCCATGTTACAGCCAGTTTTACTGGGGGAGGGGGGTGTCAATTTTGTTCAGACTCTTTTTTTTTTTTTTTTTGTCAAAGTTCACAAGCCCATAGCTCAAGAACTAAACCATGTAGGAGGCTCAAATTTTGCATGCTGGTACATAAATAGGAATAGTATGTAGCAAAACTGTCATTTTGGGTCTGGATGATCCTGCATGGTCAAAGCACTCCCTCAAAGATGATCAAAATTTTATTGGAGTTTTTGGCTGTGCTCTGTTTAGGCCTTCAGAAGACATATTTTTACCCAACATAGGCTCTTGATTTTTTTTTCCCTTATTGAGATAAGTAGAAACACTCTCAAAAAAAGCAATAAACAGAAAGGAAACTCTATCAGTGTTTGAACAGAAGACCTCACAAGTCTGACAAATCATTTTGGATGTCATTTTCAGAGCACCGTAACACCTTGTGGGAATGTGCGCAGATTTTTAAAATATTTTTTTCTTTATTCTCCATGAGCCCTTCTTTTTAAAAACACCAATTTGGCTTGTCTTACTCGAACCTTTTTTATTTTCCACCTTGAACATAGGCAAAATGCACCACTGAGAGCAATATGTTTTCTATAACATTAATGTAAAGAGTAAATAACCAAAGGCCAATTTTGCCCTGACATGATCACCCGAGAGTGCCTGTGCAGGGGTGGAGGTATCCTTTTCAATTTCAATGATTCAGTGATTTTAGAGGCACCTGTGGTTACTCTCAGTATTGAGGGGTTTTTTTTTGCAGGTATTCATATTTTTCAATGTAGAACTTCCAGTGATGAATGCATATTGTTGCATCTGGTCCAGCTTTATTCTGCAATCTGAGAATTAGGAGTTCAACATCAGTTTCAGCCAGATCACGCAGCCTCAGGAGGTCATGCTTCCTTCAAAGAGATGTGACAATATATTTGTAAGACTTTATTCCAGAGTTGAATCATTAATAAATAAATTAAGTGAATAAAAGACTACTAACCTTGTATAATGAGATAGATGACATTTGGCAGAACCAAAAGAACAGCTTGGAAGATTTGTGGCCATTTTAAGATTCAAGAGTGACAAAAGGTGCCACTGGAATCACTGAAATAAAAGGCCTCTACCCCACCTCTACTCAGGTACCTTCAGGTGATCACGTTAGCTCAATCAGGCCATGTTAGGACAAATGAGGTGCACAGGACCACTATTGAGAGTAACCACAGGTGCCCCTAAAATCACTGAATCATTGAAATTGAAAAGGATACCTCCACCCCTGCACAGGCACTCTCAGGTGATCATGTCAGGGCAAAATTGGCCTTTAGTTATTTATTCTTTACATTAATGTTATAGAAAACATATTGCTGTCAATGGTGCATTTTGCCCATGTTCATGGTGGAAAATAAAAAAGAAAAATTTGAGTAAGACAAGCCAAATTGGTGTTTTTTAAAAGAAGGGATCATGGAGAATAAAGAAAAATATTTTAAAAATCTGCGCACATTCCCACAAGGTGTTACGGTGCTCTGAAAATGACATCCAAAATGATTTGTCAGACTTGTGAGGTCTTCTGTTCAAACACTGATAGAGTTTCCTTTCTGTTTATTGTTTTTTTTAGAGTGTTTCTACTTATCTCAATAAGGGAAAAAAAATCAAGAGCCTATGTTGGGTAAAAATATGTCTTCTGAATGCCTAAACAGAGCACAGCCAAAAACTCCAATAAAATTTTGATCATCTTTGAGGGAGTGCTATGACCATGCATGATCATCCAGACCCAAAAAGACAGTTTTGCTACATACTATTCCTATTTATGTACCAGCATGCAAAATTTGAGCCTCCTACATGGTTTAGTTCTTGAGCTATGGGCTTCTGAACTTTGACAAAAAAAAAAAGAGTCTGAACAAAATTGACACCCCCCTCCCCCAGTAAAACTGGCTGTAACATGGAAAGTATACATCTTACATTCAAATAAATTTACAGTGTTTCTCCTAGGTAACATGGGTACATCTGGTGATTTTTTCAGAATTTTTTGAGACCTAAGTGCGCGGGCCCCGGTTGAATTGACGTGGAATTGCAGATTCAGTCTTCCCAGCCTGGTGCAGGTCTACAGTTTTGTTTCTGGTGTCCTTTGACAACTCTTTGGTCTTGGCCATAGTGGAGTTTGGAGTGTGACCTGTTTGAGGTTGTGGACAGGTGTCTTTTATACTGATAGCGAGTTCAAACAGGTGCCATTAATACAGGTAACGAGTGGAGGACAGAGGAGCCTCTTAAAGAAGTTGTTACAGGTCTGTGAGAGCCAGAAATCTTGCTTGTTTGTAAGTGACCAAATACTTATTTTACCGAGGAATTTACCAATTAATTCATTAAAAATCCTACAATGTGATTTCCTGGATTCTTTCCCCCCATTCTGTCTCTCATAGTTGAAGTGTACCTATGATGAAAATTACAGGCCTCTTTCATCTTTTTAAGTGGGAGAACTTGCACAATTGGTGACTGACTAAATACGTTTTTGCCCCACTGTATGTCATAGATGGCTAAAAGTGCTTGTTTGCATCTCCATCCCCAATTTGGCAAAGTGAAGTAGTCGTTGGCACTGTCGCCTCACAGCAAGAAGGTTCTGGGTTCGAGCCCAGCAGCCGATGGGGCCTTTCTGTGTGGAGTTTGCATGTTTCTCCCTGTTTCTGCGTGGGTTTCCTCTGGGTGCTCCGGTTTCCCCCACAGTTTCAAAGACATGCGGTTAGGTTAACATGGGGCGGCCTTGGGCTGAAATGCCCTTGAGCAAGGCACTTAACCCCTAAGTGCTCCCCAGGCGCTGTGACATGACTGCCCACTGCTCTGGGTACTGTATGTGTGTATGCTCATTGCTTACATGTGTGTGCATGTGTGTGTGTTCACTGCTTCAGATGGGTTAAATACAGAGAGGAATTTCACTGTGCTTAAGTGTACATATGATAAAGTTGTTGTTGTTGTTCTTCAACCCCAATTCCAAAAAAGTTGGGATGCTGTGTAAACTGTAAATAAAAACAGAATCCGATAATTTGCAAATCATGAAAACAATATATTTCATTGAAAATAGTACAAAGACAACATATCAAATGTTGAAACTAAGAAAGTTTATTGGTTTTTTGTTGTTTGTTTGTTTGTTTGTTTGTTTGTTTGTTTGTTTGTTTTTTAAATGCTCATTTTGATTTTGATGTCAGCAGCATGTTTCAGAAAAGTTGAGACAAGGGCAACAAAAGACTGAAAAGGTTGTGTAATGCTAAAAAAATTAATAATAATATTTTGGTTAATTGGCAACAGGTCAGTAACATGATTGGGTATAAAAAGAGCATCCCAGAGAGGCTGAGTGGCTGACGGGCCTTTCTGCATGGAGTTTGCATGCTTTCCCCGTGTCTGCATGGGTTTTCTCCTGGTGCTCTGGTTTCCCCCACAGTACAAGGACATGCAGGTTAGGCTAATTGGTGGCTCTAAATTGACCGTAGGTGTGAATGTGAGTGTGAATGGTTGTTTGTCTTTCTGTCAGCCCTGTGATGACCTGATGACGTGTACAGGGTGTATCCCGCCTCTTGCCCATAGTCAGCTGGGAAAAGCTCCAGCTTGCCCGCAACCCTGCACAGGATAAGCGGTGATGGATAATGGATGGATGAATCATCTGTGGTACATAATATCATTAAAGGATTCAGAGAATCTGGAGAAATCTCTGTATGCAAGAGACAAGGCTGAAAACTGATGGATAATGGATGGATGAATCATCTGTGGTACATAATATCATTAAAGGATTCAGAGAATCTGGAGAAATCTCTGTATGCAAGAGACAAGGCTGAAATCTTCAGGCCTTCAGGTGACGCTGCATTAAAAGCAGACACGTGTCTGTTGTGGAAATCACTGTATGGGCCCAGGAACACTTCAGAAAACCATTGTCTATGAAAACAGTTCATGACTGCATCCACAAATACAAGTTAAAACCATATATAAAAAATATCAAGACACACCACTACCTTCTCTGGGCCCGAGCTCGTTTACAATGGACTGAGACGAAGTGGAAAATTGTCCCAAGGTCTAATGAATCAAAAGTAGAAATTCTTTTTAGAAATCATGGACACCACGTTCTCCAGGCTAAAGAGGACAGGGACCATCTGGCTTGTTGTCAGTATACAGTTCAAAAGTCAGCATCTGTGATGGTATGAGGGTCCATTAGTGCACATGACATGGGTAGCTTGTACATCTGAGAAGGCATCATTAACACTGAATGATATATGCATGTTTCAGATCAATATGCTGCCATCCCAACAAAATCTTTTTTCAGGGAAAGTCTTCCTTCTTTCAGCAAGACAATGCCAAACCGCTTTCTGCACATAATAAAACTGCATGGCTCCATAGTAAAAGAGTTCAGGTGCTAAACTGGCCTGCCTGCAGTCCAGACCTGTCTCCTATTTAAAACATTTGGTGCATTTATGAAGCGCAAAATACAACCCCGATTCCAAAAAAGTTGGGACAAAGTACAAATTGTAAATAAAAACGGAATGCAATAATTTACAAATCTCAAAAACTGATATTGTATTCACAGTAGAACATAGACAACATATCAAATGTCGAAAGTGAGACATTTTGAAATTTCATGCCAAATATTGGCTCATTTGAAATTTCATGACAGCAACACATCTCAAAAAAGTTGGGACAGGGGCAATAAGAGGCTGGAAAAGTTAAAGGTACAAAAAAGGAACAGCTGGAGGACCAAATTGCAACTCATTAGGCCAATTGGCAATAGGTCATTAACATGACTGGGTATAAAAAGAGCATCTTGGAGTGGCAGCGGCTCTCAGAAGTAAAGATGGGAAGAGGATCACCAATCCCCCTATTTCTGCGCCGACAAATAGTGGAGCAATATCAGAAAGGAGTTCGACAGTGTAAAATTGCAAAGAGTTTGAACATATCATCATCTACAGTGCATAATATCATCAAAAGATTCAGAGAATCTGCAAGAATCTCTGTGCGTAAGGGTCAAGGCTGGAAAACCATACTGGGTGCCCGTGATCTTTGGGCCCTTAGACGGCACTGCATCACATACAGGCATGCTTCTGTATTGGAAATCACAAAATGGGCTCAGGAATATTTCCAGAGAACATTATCTGTGGATGCAGTTCACTGTGCCATCCGCCGTTGCCAGCTAAAACTCTATAGTTCAAAGAAGAAGCTATATCTAAACATGATCCAGAAGCGCAGACGTCTTCTCTGGGCCAAGGCTCATTTAAAATGGACTGTGGCAAAGTGGAAAACTGTTCTGTGGTCAGACGAATCAAAATGTGAAGTTCTTTATGGAAATCAGGGACACCGTGTCATTTGGACTAAAGAGGAGAAGGACGACCCAAGTTGTTATCAGTGCTCAGTTCAGAAGCCTGCATCTCTGATGGTATGGGGTTACATTAGTGCATGTGGCATGGGCAGCTTACACATCTGGAAAAACACCATCAATGCTGAAAGGTATATCCAGGTTCTAGAGCAACATATGCTCCCATCCAGACGACGTCTCTTTCAGGGAAGACCTTGCATTTTCCAACATGACAATGCCAAACCACATACTGCATCAATTACAGCATCATGGCTGCGTAGAAGAAGGGTCCGGGTACTGAACTGGCCAGCCTGCAGTCCAGATCTTTCACCCATAGAAAATATTTGGTGCATCATAAAATGGAAGATACGACAAAAAAGACCTAAGACAGTTGAGCAACTAGAATCCTACATTAGACAAGAATGGGTTAACACTCCTATCCCTAAACTTGAGCAACTTGTCTCCTCAGTCCCCAGACGTTTACAGACTGTTGTAAAGAGAAAAGGGGATGTCTCACAGTGGTAAACATGGCCTTGTCCCAACTTTTTTGAGATGTGTTGTTGTCATGAAATTTAAAATCACCTAATTTTTCTCTTTAAATGATAAATTTTCTCAGTTTAAACATTTGATATGTCATCTATGTTCTATTGTGAATAAAATATGGAATTTTGAAACTTCCACACCATTGCATTCCGTTTTTATTTACAATTTGTACTTTGTCCCAACTTTTTTGGAATCGGGGTTGTACAACAAAGGAGACCCTGAACTGAAATTGTATATCAGGCAAGAATGGGACAACATTTCTCTTTCAAAACTACAGCAATTGGTCTCCTCAGTTCCCAAACATTTACAGAGTGTTGTTAAAAGTAGAGGTGACGCAACACAGTGGTAAACATGCCCCTGTCCCAACTTTTTTGAAATGTGTTGCTGACATTAAATTTAAAATGAGCATATATTTTTTTCCAAAAAACAATAAAGTTTCTAAGTTTCAACATTTGATATGTTGTCTTTTATATTTCATTGAAAATAATACAGGTTTCCATGATTTGCAAATTATTGCATTGTTTTTATTTACAGTTTACACAGTGTCCCAACTTTTTTGGAATTGGGGTTGTAGAATTTAACATAATTTTGCATATCTTTTGTATTATATATTTTAGATGGGTGGGTTTACTAGACATGTGTGACTTAGTTTTTGCTCGAATTTATTTTCTAGGAAATATGAATAATCACCATTCCACACAGATGCTCCTGTCCTCTCGAGGGTCAATGGGACCTCACAGTAGACCTCCAAGTCCAACTGGAATGGTCCTTTCAGGAAATCAGCAGTTATCTCTTGACCCCTCTGGACCTTTGCTGCCTTCTCCTAACCCCATTGCCATGCCAGTAATGATGGGAGGTGGAGGGGGCCATCCAGATGGAATTGGACCCTGTAACATTTCCCCAGTGCATCCTCCAAGTCAGATGGGTGGATTCTTGCGCATGCAGGCACCCCTGCACTCCCCAGTTGGTGGTATGGGGCAGCAGTACCCCCATCCTTCTGAAGACATTCTCCCTTCTCAGCAAATGCATAATCTTAGCAAGGGTATGCCCAATCAGTGCCCACCTCACCCACCTGACTCTTTTTCATCCATGCCCATAGGAGAGGGCCTGGACTTGAGTGAAGTGATTAGGCCCACACACACAGGCATCCCAGAATTTGACTTGTCTCGAATCATTCCTGCTGACAAGCCCAGTAGTACTCTGCAGTACTTCCCCAAGAGTGAGGCAATGTCACAGCTGCAGCAGACCCCTCACCAAGGGCAGCTACCTCATCAGGCTCCTTCAGCACAACTCCTAAAGCAGCTTTCTTCATCTGGCCCCCTTCAGAGCAATACATCCTCCTCCAACCCTCACATTGCTAGTTTGCAGAACATGATGGCTGAGCAGCATCTTCCCCTGCAACCATCACACAGTGGCTTACGCCTTGGCATAGGCATGAACCAGGGAGGAGCCAGAAGTATGGGTCCAGGTGTTGTGATGGGGCCTGGACCAATATGCCATCCAGGTCATCTGATGGGTAGGACAGGTATACCTCAGCAACAGCAGCAGCATCACCACCAACAGCAGGTCATGATGGCTAACAGCCTCTTACAGCACCAGTCCCACATGTCACAGGGCACAATGACTCCACAGCAACATCCACACAATCTTTTAACTCAGCAGAACATGATGATGCAAGCTAAGCAGAGGGGTATGTCAGTTCCAGGGGAACACTTTGGCCAACAAGGGGCTGTTCTGTCCCCTCAGGGGCCCATGATGGGACCCCCACACCCACAGTCAACTGTGATAGGATCCCAGGGAATGAGACAGAGGGGATTGTCTTTGGATAGTCCACTTGGCTATGGACCTGGAAGTATGGCAAACATGCCTTTCTGAACATTTTTAAGTAAATCTGTAAAAATATTTTCCCCTTATGGATTACTTCAAACCCTGACATGCTTTTTTTCAACGTTTATTGATTGTGGCAATCAGATGCTAATATTATTCTTAATAATGTCATAATTAAAAAAGCCAAATAGTGGAAAATTGCAGTTAAGCAACAAATTCTGAAGCCATTTTAAATGCCTATAAAATATGTACATTTAACAAATGTGTTCATTTTTGTGAGCAAAAAAAAACCCTCTCACAAATCAGTTTCTAATTCTTTTCTCTGGCTACCAAACTGTTGTGCAAGAAAGTATATAAATATGTTATTATTAAATATCTGTATAATTGCTGTAAATAAGAAGCAATTTGCTCATTTACAAATGTTATGTATAAATTGTTTAATAGAAGTCTAAAAGCAAACAATGAGAGGAAAAAAACTTAATGTGTATTGTTTGATGATGGAAAAGTGTTGCTAAGGGATGTGAGGAAAAAAAGAGAGGCAGACACAATCAGAGAAACTTGTTTTTTAATCTCTTATGTATGTCTTTTATTATCTTGCATCAAATATTACTTTGAAGAGCACTCACTAGCTATGGGAAATGTTAAAGTAGGATCACATTCAGATAAACCTACACACTCATGCATGCTCTGTAAATTTTCTTATCAACATTGCATCACTGCATAACTAAATATGTAAGGCAGACAGATGGTTCACGGGTTCAAAAAAAGTGTTTTATTTATTTAGGGGAAAAAACCTCATGATTGAATGATTGCATACTTTCAGCAAGTTTCTTCGCTGGTCTGTGCTCATATATACTGGCTAGTGGAGGTGGTGGTAGCCATGTCTGAGACAGATATCTTGCTGAAGCATCTGGTGCATATTAGGGGCCAACAGACACAGAAACATTTTTTCAGCAATCTCAGGAGCTCATTCTGGAAACGCACCCCTACAAAGGCATAAAGGGTTGGATTAAGGCAGCAGTGAATAAAACCAATGCTCTCAGTCACCATCAGACTCAGAGCCAGTGCACTGCGAGTCTGACAGGATTTCTGAGACAGAATCCCTAACCTCACAAGGGTGTCCACAAAAAGGGTTATGTTATAGGGTAACCAGCACAAGCAGAAAACCAGGGTTACTACCATAGCCAGACGAATAGCCCCCTGCTTTTCCAGGCTCTGGTGACTGTGGTACAGGGTGAACACCACAGCGGTGTAGCAGTAGCCCATGATGACTAAGGGCAAGAGGAAGCACAATAGGTGTGTCAGCATCCGACTAACGAGTAACCAGTTGTAAGCATGGATACCATGGTTGTTGAAGTGACATTGTAGCCATGTATGGTCATTCCTTCTGGGTTCCACAGAAAGAAATACTATGTTGGGCATCGAGAGAGCAAAAGAAAATAGCCAGAGCAGAGCACAGATGAGGTGAACCATTTGAGGTCGACGGGTCTGGAGGCTGGAGACAACATGAACAATGGCAAGGTAGCGATCAAAACCAATGCCTGCAAGGAGGAGACTCCCACACACCAGATTTAGGCGGTTCAACAGGCCTACAAGCTTGCACAGGAAGTTCCCAAACAGCCAACCTCTAAGTATCTGGATCACTGCAAAAGGTAAGGTAAAGAGCAGGAGGAGATCAGCCAGGGCCAAATGCAGCAGGTAGATGTCAGTCATGCGTAGGCGAGCACGACACTGCAGCAGGACCATCAGCAGGAGGCCATTTCCTAAGAGGCCTAGCAGAAACACCATGCTGTAGACTAGTGGCTGGATCACAGTATGGTACAAAAGCAGGGGGTCTTTTTCAGTGTCACAGGTGAAGTCGTCATGGCTTATGTTCTCTGTGATATTTTCATAGTCATAACTCTGGTAATCTGGATACTGATGAGGAAACACAATAGGTAATGAATTCATAATTACCTACCAATACTTAAACTAATATTAAGATGCATTTTCCCATTATTTAGTGCCCTATTTGTTGTCTTACTTAGAGTTTGTGAAAGTCTGTGAACCCTTTAGAATTTACAGTATTTCTGCATAAATATGACCTAAATCAGAGTCAGATTTTCACACAAGTCTTAAAAGTAGATAAAGAGAACCCATTTAAACAAATGAGACAAAATATTATACTTGGTTATTTATTTCTCATCTCATTATCTGTAGCCGCTTTATCCTTTTACAGGGTCGCAGGCAAGCTGGAGCCTATCCCAGCTGACTATGGGCGAAAGGCGGGGTACACCCTGGACAAGTCGCCAGGTCATCACAGGGCTGGTTATTTATTTATTAAGGAAAATTATCCAATATTATGTGAGTGAGTGGTAAAAATATGTGAACCTTTGCTTTCAGTATTTGTTGTAACCCCCCTTGCACAGCAATAACTGCAGCTAAGTGTTTCTGGTCACTAGTGGTCAGTTCTGCACATCGGCTTGGAGGAATTTTAGCCTGTTCCTCCATAAAGAATAGCTTCAACTCTAGTAGGTTGGTGGGTTTCCTAACATGCACTGCTTGCACAACATTTCTGTTGGATTAAAGTGCATATCACAGGTAAATTCAGGAGAAAGATCAATGTAATTCTCCTATTTTATATTAAACTTTGGTCAAATATCTGTCACATTTTGTATTTTGTGCAATTTTTTTACCTTGCGCAATACCAGAAAAATTCAGTTGAAATCAAGACATTTGAGGCGAATTGGTCCGCCTCTGAAAAAACTTGCCATTTGGATTTCCCAGGAAACATTGATTTTCGTGATGTCACGTGCAGGGACACCTCCCTCTGAATCCTACGTCAGCACTGATTTGTTTATGAGAAAACGACCTGGTGACTTTCTGTAAATTTCTTCAACGTTATCACATAATTATTAAAATGGTTAACAGATGTATCATAGGAGGGTGTAGCAACACCAATCTTGATGAGATTAGTACTCATCGTTTTCCAAAAGACCAGACAATGAGAGAGAAATGGGAGCGCTTGGTCTACACAGACTGTGCACTGAAACTGTGCAAGCTCGCGCAGCCTGCTGGCACTTCCGTAGGTAACGTCATGAATCTGGCTCCAGACTCCCTTGGGATTTTTCCAGATGTGTTTTATTTTAATTTTTTCTGCTGTAGACAGATGGCCTTGTGCAAAATTACCCTTTTGGATGAGTGTGTAAAGGGACATACTTTCATATAAAAAAAAAAGAAATTGGTCCAGAATATGCACTTTAAGGTCAGGACTTTGACTTGGTCATTCCAAAACATTAATTGGTTGAACGACTTGTGTGCTAAGGGTCATTGTCATGCTGCATGGCCAACTTTCTCTTGAGATTCAGTTCACAGGCAGATGTCCTGATGTTTTCCTTTACAATTTGCTGGTATAATTCAGAATTCATTGTTCCACCAACGATGGCAAGCTGTCCTGGCCCAGATGCAGCAAAACAGGCTAAAACCATGATACTACCACCTCCATGTTTCGCAGATGGAATAAAATTATTATGCTGGAATGCAGTGTTTTTCCTTTCTACAAACATACTGCTTCTCATTTAAACCAAAAAGTTCTATATTGGTCTCATCTGTACACAATTTTTTCCAGTGGCCTTCTGGCTTGTGCACGTGATCTTTAGCAAAATACAGTTGATCAGCAATGTTGAATCTTTTTGGAAAGCAGTAGCTTCCCCTTTGCAATCTTGCCATGCACACCATTTTTGTTCAGTGTTCTCCTGATGGTGGACTCATGAACATTTAATATTAGCTAATGTGAGCAAGGCCTTTAGTTTCAAATTAACTGCTAATCCTAGAGGTTCACATACTTTTACCATTCACTTATATATTGGATCATTTTCCTCAATAAATAAATGACCAAGTATAATATTTGTTTTCTCATTTGTTTAATTGGGTTCTCTTGATCTACTTTTAGGACTTCTGTGAAAATTTGATGATGTTTTAGGTCATATTTGTGCAGAAATATAGAAAATTCTAAAGGGTTCGCAAACTTTCAAACACCACTGTAGCAAATTGATATTCAGTCTGTTATACTTAGCAAACATATTCAAACTTCAGATGTAACTGTTTGTTTGTTTGTTTGTTTGTTTGTTTGTTTGTTTGTTTGTTTGTTTTGGTGTTTAACTATGGAAGGTGCAGAGATGCAGTTATAGAAGTTATAAGCAGTTATAGTTTCATTAGGTTATACAGCTGTGGAGCAGACAGGAAACAGTGTATAGGAAACTTTTCATATCCTCCATTTAAAAATGTGAGAACTGAAAACAACTGCTTTAAACATATAGAAAATTTAAAGCTATGTAATATACAAATAACATGATGTACTAATTGTATATAGTTTAAACCATCCAGAATATTTTTTTCTTTGTTTGTTTAAGAGGGACACTTTTCCCTATAAATGGTAAAATGTCCTTACCATAAAATAACAATTTTCTTTTCAGTTCTGAAACAATAAATAGCAAATACAAATTTATCACATAACTAATTATTTAAGAGTAATATTGAAGTGTTTTAAAGTTCTGTCTCAAAACACACTCTCAAGCTCTATGTTAAGCACCTACAGAAAATATTGTATATATCAAAGATAGTGTCTTAAATATTATATTTCCATGGAAACTATTTGTTTTGATTTCATAAGTAATTTTGTTAGCAGCATGATAAGAATGTATAAAGGTAGGACAAGTATAGAAAGAAAATCCTTAAATGACTGATCAACAGCAATTTTTATGTAACTTTTATGTAATGTTTCATTGGAAATAATTTAAATATTCAGTTAGTTTTATATATTCTAACTAAGGACGTTACATTAAGTATGTTTGATGTAGTGCAGGGTATGATATTTATATTTTTCTTAAGAATATACCAGCAAATGTTGCCTAAAGCAGAAAATAATTTTAATAATAGTTTTCAAAGATCACATAGAGTTTTGTTCTCAAACTCTATGGTCATTCTATATATTTGGTCTTACTTAAAATAATCAGATTTAAGTAGCTGTACTTACCTCATAAACCATATGCTCTGTTATGTTAATCATCTTCTTCGAGACCATTTTTTCATTCTGGTTTCTGAAATGTGAATCCAGAAACCTACAGTGTGTGTGGGGGGGGGAGAAAAACAAGCAGACCGTGTTTCCGGGAAGCCTTTTTTTTTTTTTATTACACCTACCTATTTTTTCCAATAGAGCAGTCAGTTTTACATATTTAAAAATACATACAGAAGAAAAACATGTAACTGACAGCAGTATGCCTTCTCAAAGTAATTTATTAAACTTTAAATATGTTGTAAAAAAAATACCAAATGGACACAAGTTTGAATTTTAAATATTTCTTTAGTTTACAAAGCAAAAATCTATGAAGAGTCAGAGCAATAGATGATATCCTTCTTCCACCTCACCAAATACTTGGAGATGCTAGCTTAGTGAATGAATTACTTTCCTCAAGTACCATATCCTCTCAAATAAATACATAAATAGACAGAATTAAATAGATAAAAACAAAAGTTTTTTTCTGATCAAGGCTGTGGCTCCCTGCTTGTATTACTTGATGTTAGTGCAGCCTTTGACACCACTGATCATTCCATTCTCCTGGATAGACTAGAAAATGTTGTGGTAATTAAGGTAATGGCTCTCTCCTGGCTCAGCTCTTATTTACCTGATTGCTGTCAGTTTGTTGATGTAAATGGTGATTTTTCTATACATACTGAGGTAAAGTTTGGTGTTCCACAAGGTTCTGCCTTAGGCCCATTGCTTTGTTCTTTATACAGTTGTGGTCAGAAGTTTATATACAGCGACATGAATGTCATCTTGGATATGAACGTCATTGCAATATTTGGGCTTTCAGTATTTTTTTTGAACTGTTCTTTTTCTGTGGCAGAATGATTGTACAGCATACATCTTTAATTAAAAAAAACACTAGAATTTGATGCATAAGTTTTAATTTTCTTTGGGTTTTCTGAAATCAACACAGGATCAAAATGATACATACAGGGTCAAAATTTTACATATGCTCACTTAGATTATTAATTCAAAGTTGCTGAAACTTCCAAAATGTCTCTTATCTTGCCAAGGCCTTTTAACTTCCTGTTAGTAATCATGATTGAGTACAGCTGGTAGCTTCTCCATGCCTTCATAAAAAGGGTTTGTTTACAGCGCTCATTGGATTGACCAACACACAGTAAAATGGGAAAGTCCAAGGAGCTCAGTGCAGATCTGAGAAAGAGGATCACAGATATACACAACTCCAGAATGTCTCTTTGAGCAATTTCTAAACAACTGCAAATTCCAAGATCAGTTCAAACAGTTGTATCCAAGTTATTGTGAGGTGTAGTCACTTTGCCAAGCCACTTTGCTTCAAGAAAACCCAAACTGCCACCCTCAGCTGAAAGGAAATTGGTTTGGATGGTCAGGAACAGTCTGGGAACCACCATGGCACAGCCCTGACATGAACTGGAAGCTGATGGATCATTGTCTATAAGTCGAGTCCATGCCAGGAAAAATAATAATAATTGAACTCTACCAATTCTACCATGAAGAGTCATGAAATATCCAACCAGAATTCTGTCAGAAGCTTGTTCATGGTAAACAAAAATGTTTGGTCAAGGTGAATCTTGCGAAGAGACATTTTACCCAAATATTAAGTGTGTTGTATGTATATTTTTGACATCGTGTTAATTTCAGAAAACCCAAAGAAAATTTAAATTTGTGGAACAAATTCTAGTGTGGGGTGGCACGGTGGTGTAGTGGTTAGCGCTGTCGCCTCACAGCAAGAAGGTCCTGGGTTCGAGCCCCGGGGCCGGCGAGGGCCTTTCTGTGTGGAGTTTGCATGTTCTCCCCGTGTCCGCGTGGGTTTCCTCCGGGTGCTCCGGTTTCCCCCACAGTCCAAAGACATGCAGGTTAGGTTAACTGGTGACTCTAAATTGACCGTAGGTGTGAATGGTTGTCTGTGTCTATGTGTCAGCCCTGTGATGACCTGGCGACTTGTCCAGGGTGTACCCCGCCTTTCACCCGTAGTCAGCTGGGATAGGCTCCAGCTTGCCTGCGACCCTGTAGAAGGATAAAGCGGCTAGAGATAATGAGATGAGATGAGATGAGAAATTCTAGTGTTTTTTTTTTATTAAAGATGTATGCTGTACATTCTACCACAGAACAAGAACAGTTCAAAGAAATTACTGAAAGCCCAAATATTGCCATGACATGAATATAAATTTCTGACCAGAACTGTATATGTGACCTCTGGGTGATATTATTTATAAGCATGGTATTAATTTCCACTGTTATGCTGATCACACACAATTTAATGTTTCTGCAAAGCCAGATGAGAGAAAGTAGCTTAATAAAACTGAAGAATATGTAAAGGACATTTGACACTGGATGCATATTAACAACTTCTGCTTAACTCTAACAAGACAGAAGTACTTGTACTAAGACCACATGCAGCTAGAAGTAGGTTTTCTTATTACATAGTAACTCTGGATGGCCTTTCTGTTTCTTCACTTGCAGCAGTAAAAGACCTCAGTGTGATCATTGACTCCAGTCTTTCGTTTGAGATTCATATCAATAACATTACATGGATAGATTTCTTTCATCTCAGAAATATTGCTTAGATAAGAAATATAATGTGACTACATGATGCAGAAAAATTAGTTCATGCTTTTCTTACCTCTAGGTTGGATTACTGCAATGCCTTACTGTCTGGATGTTCAAATAAGTGCATAAACAAGCTGTAGTTAGTTCAAGAGGCAGCATGGTGGTGTAGTGGTTAGCACTGCCACCTCACAGCAAGAAGGTTCTGGGTTCGAGCCCAGTGGCTGATGGGGGCTTTTCTGTGTAGAGTTTGCATGTTCTCCCCGTGTCTGTGTGAGTTTCCTTTGGATGCTCCAGTTTCCCCCACAGTCCAAAGACATGCAGGTTAGGCTAATTGGTGGCTCTAAGGTGACCACAGGTGTGAGTGTTAATGGTTGTTTATCTCTATGCATCAGCCCTGTGATGACCTGGCGACTTGTCCAGGGTGTACCCCGCCTCTCGCCCATAGTCAGCTAGGATAGGCTTCAGCTTGCCTGCACCCCTGTAGAACAGGATAAGTGGCAACAGATAATGGATGGATGGATTTCTCTGAACTGTTCTTTTTCTGTGGCAGAATGGCTGTACAGCATACATCTTAGAAAAAAAAAAGGCTACAATTTGGTGCACAATTTTCTTTGGGTTTTCTGAAATCAACACACGGTCAAAAGTATACACACAGGGTCAAAAATTTACATACAGCACACCTAATATTTGGGTAGAATGTTTCTTTGCAAGATTCACCTTGACCAAACATTTTTGTTTACCATGAACAAGCTTCTGGCACAATTCTGGCTGGATATTTCACGACTCTTCATGGTAGAATTGGTAGACTTCAATAAAAAAAAATTTTCTTGGCATGGACTAGACTTATAAGCATGGTCCATATATTTTCAATAGGGTTGAAGTCAGGGCTTGTTTTAAGCTTAATATTAGCCTGCTTTATCCTCCACAACCAGCTTTGATGTATGTTTGGGTTCACTGCCCTGTTGTGACTCCCAATCATGTTCAACTTTCCAATGGTTTGAGGTTATGCTGAAGAATTCTGAGGTAGTCCTCCTCCTTTATTATTCCATCCACTTTGTGCAATGAACCAGTTCTACTGGCAACAAAACAGCCCCAGAGCATGATGATACTACCACCACTACCAGCTGGTACAGTATCCCTCTGTACATGGTGGTCATTGTGGCCAAACAACTCAATCTTTGTCTCATCTGAACATACAGCTATCCTCCAGAAGGCTTTTTCTTTGTCCGTGTGGTCAGCTTCAAACTTTAGTAAAGCTTGAAGGAGTCAATTTTGGAACAGGGGTTATTTCTTGAAAAGCAGCCTCTTGGTCCATGGTGATCTGAACTGTAGACAGTGATCCATCAGCTTCCAGTTCATGGCAGGGCTGTGCCATGGTGGTTCCCAGGTTGTTCCTGACCATCCAAACCAATTTCCTTTCAGCTGAGGGTGACAGTTTGGGTTTTCTTGAAGCAAAGTGAAGCCACCTTGCTTCAAGAAAACCCAAACATTTATTTACATTTAAACATTTAGTTATGAAGTACATTTACTTGAGTACTGTACTTAAGTACACTTTCTTTGTCTCATCTGACCATATAGCTATCTTTGGCAAAGTGACTACACCTCACAATAACTTGGATACAATTGTTTGAACTGATCTTGGAATTTGCAGTTGTTTAGAAATGGCTCAAAGAGACATTCTAGAGTTGTGTACATCTGCGATCCTCTTTCTCAGATCTGCACTGAGCTCCTTGGACTTTCCCATTTTACAGTGTATTGGTCAATCCAATGAGCGCTGTAAAAAAAAAACCTTTTTATGAAGGTACAGAGAAGCTACCAGCTGTACTCAATCATGATTATGAACAGGAAGTTAAAAGGCCTTGGCCTTGGCAAGATAAGAGACATTTTGGAAGTATCAGCTCCTCTGAATTAATAATCTAAGTGAGTGTATCTAAATTTTTGACCCTGTTGATTTCGGAAAACTCAAAATAAATTAAAACTTCTGCACCAAATTCATGGGTTTTTTCTCTGAAAGAAATATGTTGTACAATCATTTCACCACAGAAAATGAACAGTTCAGAGAAATCATTGAAAGCCCAATATTGCCATGACATTCGCATCCAAGTTGACATTCATGTCCCTGTATGTAAAATTCTGACCACAACTGTATTTGTACCTCATACAGTGAAGGCTACAGCAGGGAGCAGAGTTTTTTCTTACAAAGCCCCACAGTTATGGAACAGCCTTCCAAATAGTGTTTGGGACTCAGACACCATCTCAGTGTTTAAGCTGAAAACGTATCTTTTTAGTCAAGGCTTTTACAAATAGTCTTTTATTCAGTAAAGGAGTAGATCTGGAGGGTCCTCAGGCATAGAGTGTTTTGGTAAACTGGGATGTATGGATGCTGCCCCCCACCACCAATCCCCACCACACACACACACGTTCACTCAGGTTTGTTGATGGTGGCTGCTTTATACCCCAGGGCTCCCTCATGTCTTTGTTACCATCTGACTCTCCCTTTTAGTTATGCTGCCATAGTTTGTCTTGCCGGAGTCCCTGCTTGCACTCAGTGCAAAATGTATACTGTTCTTACTCATTCTGTGATATTGGGCATACCTAACAGCCTGTTTTCTCCCCCCCCCCCCCCCCCCCCCCCCCATCTCTTTCCTCTGTCAGTCTCTCTGTCGAGTTACATGTCAATCCTGAGACACCAGTGGTGCTGACCTTTTCTGCTCCCCAGACTCGCCTGATCCATCCTGATACCCTACGTCTGGCTGGAGTCTCATCTGATCACTCCTGTGGAGAACGGCCCCATATGGACAGTCGAACATCGCAATTGGAAGATGGCTCTGGACACTTACAGTTACATTTATGGCTGAGGACTGCAGTTGTCATGAACAGTTTTGCACTCAAGTTTCTATCAATGAACGGTTTATAACTTCAACAAAACAGACTTCATGTTAAAACTATAATGATTTTCCTGGTTACACAGTTCTATTTTGTGACTATATAGGACACTCTTATAGAAGCAAATTATTTATAATCATGCTATCTGTTATTACCCAAATGACGATGGGTTCCCTTTTGAGTCTGGTTCCTCTCAAAGTTTCTTCCTCGTGTTGTTTGAGCAAGTTTTTCCTTTCCACCATCGCCACAGGCTTGCTCATTGAGATAAATTAGGGAAAAAAATTAGCTCATGTTTAAAGTCTTTAATTTTCTGTAAAGCTGCTTTGCGACAATGTCTGTTGTTAAAAATGCTATACAAATAAACTTGATATGACTAAAAAAAAGTCTTTCATTTTTTCTATAGTGTAATAGATGGACAGTGTAATATTAATATTACAATATTCTATATAATAATGTACATGTCATTAATAGGGGTGGCACAGTGGTGTAGTGGTTAGCACTGTTGCCTCACAGCAAGAAGGGCCTGGGTTCAAGCCCAGTGGCCGGCAAGGGCCTGTCTGTGTGGAGTTTGTATGTTCTCCCTGGGTGCTCCGGTTTCCCCCACAGTCCAAAGACATGCAGGTTAGGTTAATTGGCGGCTCTAAATTGACTGTAGTTGTGAATGAGAGTGTGAATGGTTGTTTGTCTCCGTGTCAGCCCTGCGATAACCTGGTGACTTGTCCAGGGTGTACCCCACCTTTCACCCATAGTCAGCTGGGATAGGCTCCAGCTTGCCTGTGACCCTGTAGAACAGGATAAGCAGCTACAGATAATGGATGGATGTCATTAATAGGTATCATGCTGATACCTTTCTTGTAAATGCTTGATTGTGCAACAAGCTACATTAACTGTGCTGCAGAACAAATCCAAATAAAACATTTATTTTTCAATTATGCAATTTATCACACAAGCACAGCATAAAACTGCAGTACTAATTGTGTGATAACAGTGTAAAGTAACTTTTTTAGAGCAAAATACCACCACAATATGATGGCTCTCTCTTGTCCATTGAGATGTTTTGTAAAAATTGGCTAAACAGAGAATTCAACATCTAGATATTTATAAAGATGGACTTGACATCATGTCAAATGGTCAGAGGCTATTTCACATCCATTTAAAAAAAAAAAAATATATATATATATATATATATATATATATATATATATATATATATATAGACACACACAGGCACATTGAAAATTTCGTTCACCTTAAATCTCTTGTGCTCAACTGATGTTGGAATGGGAGGCGCTCTGAAAGTTAGCCACACCCACTCAATTAATGGTGGAGCTGCCTCTGGAATGGCAGAACAAACTCACCAGACCGGCAATGTCATCCAAAGTAGACTCTCAGGCTCTCATCACCATACTCTTTTTGGGGGGAAAACAGGCCTGTGTACATGGCAACAGTTAAACAGAGAAAGTTGAAATGTGTCTCTAAATTTCTGCTTTGAAAACTAGAAAAGCACTTGGAGAGCGCAGACCTCCGCCAAGAATCCTTTAAAAAAATCCGGGATCCAGAAGGTGATCCGGATCACTGCCAAGATTGAATGGATTGTTACTTATGCCCAGTCACACCTCTGGAAAAAATTTCAGAGCAATCCATTCATAACTTTTTCCGTAATGTTGCTAACAGACAAACCAACAAACAAACAAACAAACCAGCGCGACCGAAAACATAACCTCCTTGGCGGAGGTAATTAAAATAGCACCATCACTTACCACATCAAAATTAATTTCACATAGGCATAGGCTACAGCTATCTATCTTCTAGAGAGAGGATGACACTCAGTTGTTATTAACAGCTGTAGCCTAATGTTAATAGCACAGATGCTTGTCAGCCACAGCACATGTTGCAAGGGCAGAACAGTGGCAGCAAGGCTTTGTGTGCTCATCTACTTTGAAAATTAAGGTAGTTACTAATTGTAAAAAAAAAATAGCCTACTGTTACCTACATTATATAAAGAATAGGTTGTAGTGGGGCGGCATGGTGGTGTAGTGGTTAGCGCTGTCGCCTCACAGCAAGAAGGTCCTGGGTTCGAGCCCCGTGGCCGGCGAGGGCCCTTCTGTGCGGAGTTTACATGTTCTCCCCGTGTCCGCGTGGGTTTCCTCCGGGTGCTCTGGTTTCCCCCACAGTCCAAAGACATGCAGGTTAGGTTAACTGGTGACTCTAAATTGACCGTAGGTGTGAATGTGAGTGTGAATGGTTGTCTGTGTCTATGTGTCAGCCCTGTGATGACCTGGCGACTTGTCCAGGGTGTACCCCGCCTTTCGCCCGTAGTCAGCTGGGATAGGCTCCAGCTTGCCTGTGACCCTGTAGAAGGATAAAGCGGCTAGAGATAATGAGATGAGATGAGAGATGAGAGGCCTGGGTTCTTAGTAGGTCACTGAAGCCCCTTTCATATATAAAATCCATTATTGTATGATGTAAAAACAGCATGGAAAAGAAATTTTCATTCCCACTCAGTTTCCCCTCATGGAAAAGTAACGGATATTGTGTATTCTCACCTGACTGTATTTAATGGAATGTTAACCATGGGAGATCCTATGTGATGTGTAATTTAGGAGGTGGATTGTGAACCATGCGAGACTGGATATGATGTATAATTCATGAGGTGGCAAGTCCAATGTTGTGAAAAGCCCAATCTGAGATATTAGCTCATTACCAACATGGCATGGGTTGAGCTGAATCACATCTCTGTTGAGAGAGTTGTCTTCCTGTTTCTGAACATTTGTTTTTTCAAGCAAAGGCTATTTATAACATTTTTGGTTATACAGTGGGACCACTGTATCCGCTGACTGAGTTTCAGTTATCTGCAGTTTACCCAGGGCCAAAAATGGTCACACCAGTGCTGAGAAGTGGCTCCTAATGAGACTTCTGGGTTGCATTTCCCAGAACGCACCACACAGCCTACAAGCATGACACCATCAACTACAATTCCCACACACCCTGTTTATTGACTCTTAACCATACACAACTGCTTTCCAGAGGTAGACAGTAATGAAGTACATTTACTTGAGTACTGTACTAAGTACACTTTTTGAGTATCTGTACTTTACTTGAGTATTATTTTTTTTGGAAACTTATGACTTTAACTTCACTATATTTGAAAGACCAATATCGTACTTTTTACTCCACTACATTTCTACCAAGGTCCTCGTTACTTGTTACTATGAAGCAGCTTTGAAAGTGGATATTTTTTCTTTTTTTTTTTTATAGGTGACACTGAAACAGCTTATCAGTAATCACTAGGGTCACATCACATCCATAGACTGTATAAAATTAAGTTCAATTATTTCTCAGCAGCATTATTTGAACACGATCATTTGATGGCAGAATGGAAGGAAACGGTTCTTCTGGGGAATGCACACACTCATGGCTATAGCTAGAACCCATGTTTCAGTTTTCTGAAATAGAATAGAATACCTTTATTGTCACTATACCCATGCACAATGAGATTAAAAGCAACTCCAATAACAGTGCAAACAGCATGTGTGTGTGTGTGTGTGTGGGGGGGGGGGGGGGGGGGGGGGGAGATAAATAAATAAATAATAATAATAAAATAAATTTTTTAAAAAAAGTGAGGGTGTAAGGTGCACAGTCCTGAGGCGTATGTGTTGTGTTTCACATTATGAAGTGAGGTATTGCACATTATAAAGTATTGCACAGGGTGTAAGGTGCACAGTCCTGAGGCATATGTGTTGTGTTTCACATTATGGAATGAGGTATTGCATATTATAAGTATTGCACAAGAGAGTCATATTATAAAGTATTGTACATTATAAATTATTTCACGAAGAGAGTCACATTATAAAATAAAGTATTGCACAGGGGGGTTAGACTATAAAGTCAGAGCATATTCGAGTTCAGAGTGGTTATGGCTTTTGGAAAGAAGCTGTTTTTGAATCTATTTGTTTTTGTCCTGATGCACCTGTAGCGCCTCCCTGAGGGCAACAGGTCAAACAGATCAAAGCGAGGGTGGGAGTTGTCCTTGATAATGTTCTTAGCTCTGCTAAGGTAGCGGGAGGTGTAAATGTCCATCAGGGAGGGGAGAGGGCAGCCAATGATCTTCTGTGCTGCCTTTACTACTCTCTGGAGCCTCTCCCTGTCTGCAGCAGTGCAGCTGCCGTACCATACTGTGATACAGTACGTCAGCAGGCTCTCGATGGATCAGCGGTAGAAGGTCAGCAGCAGGTTAGAGCTCAGGTTGTGCTTCCTGAGGACTCTCAGGAAATGTAACCGCTGCTGAGCCTTCTTAAAGACTGCTGTAATGTTCTCTGACCAGGAGATGTCGACGGAGATGAGGATGCCGAGAAACTGGAAGGTGTGGACCCTCTCCACATACTCGTTGTTTATGTAAAGGGGGGCTAGGTCGGTGCTGTGCTTCCTGAAGTCAACGATAAGCTCTTTGGTTTTCTTGATGTTCAGAACAAGGTTATTTTCTGAACACCAGGCTGCCAACTTCAGGACCTCCTCTCTGTAGGCTGCCTCGTCTCCCTTTGAGATGAGTCCGACCACTGTGGTGTCGTCAGCAAACTTGACAATAAGGTTGTTGTTGTGGGTCGAACTATAGTCATGGGCAGTACAGGAGGGGGCTCAGCACACAGCCCTGTGGAGAGCCGGTGCTTAACGTGCGGGTGGAGGAGAAGTGGGGGCCAAGTCTCACAGTCTGGGGCCGGTTGGTAAGAAAGTCCTTTATCCAGGCACATGTGGGGGGGGAGGCCGAGAGTGTCCAGTTTACTGATAAGGATGTCCGGGATTATTGTGTTGAAAGCTGAACTGTAATCCGCAAAGAGTATGCGGATGTAGCTCTGCTGCTGGTCCAGGTGGTTCAGTGCAGAGTGGAGAGCTACGGCGATAGTGTCCTCTGTGGATCTATTCACGCGATATGCGAACTGGTAAGGGTCGAAGTCTGGGGGGAGGTGGGCCTTGATGTGCTGAAGAACTAGTCTCTCGAAGCACTTCATGATTACCGAGGTGAGGGCCACAGGATGGTAATCATTCAGGCTGGTGACGGGAGACTTCTTCGGCACTGGGATTATTGTAGCTGATTTTAGGCAGGGCGGGATGACTGCCTGAGCCAGGGAGAGGTTAAAGATCCTGGTGAAGGTAGGGGCAAGCTGGTGGGCACACGCTCTGAGCACCTTACTAGGTACACCATCTGGGCCGGCAGCTTTCTTGGGGTTCACTGTCAGGAGCACCCGTCTGACATTGTGCTCCTGTACAGTGAATGGAGTGGTGTAGGAACTGTGTGGTGGTGGGGGCAGGGCTGGAGCAGATGAGTGCTGCTGAGATGTTTCAAAGTGAGCAAAGAAGCAATTTAGCTCCTCTGCCAGCGGCGCACTCCAGTCTCCAGTCAATACATCACAGTCTCTGAAGTTTGTGATGTCTTGTATGCCCCGCCACACCTCCCGTGTGTTGTTGCTGGACAGGTGGGACTCTATACGCAGCCTATGGTCCGCCTTGGCTTTATTTATTCCTCTTTTCAGATCAGCTCGAGCGGCTCTGTACAGAGCTCTATCACCTGACTTGAAGGCAGCGTCGCAAGCCCTGAGGAGTGAGTGGACCTGGCTGGTCATCCAGGGTTTCTGGTTTGGGAAGACCCGGATGTTTTTATCCACCGTCACATTCCCGATGCAGAACTTGATATAGTCCAGCACTGTTCCTGTGAATGTCTCCAGCTCCTGGTGTTCAAATAAGTCCCAGTCTGTCTGTTTAAAGCAGTCCTGTAGTTTGGAGAGTGCATTGTCAGGCCAGGTTGTGAAAGTCCTTGTGGTGGGCCTTGCTCTGCGTCTGAGGGGAGTGTAGGCTGGGGAGAGCAGGAGGGAAAGATGGTCTGACTGGCCGAGGTGGGGGAGGGGTATGGCTCTATACACGTGCTTGATGTTGAAGTAAACATGATCCAGAGTGTTCTCCCCTCTAGTGGAACACTTAACATGTTGGTAAAACTTCGGCAGTACAGTCTTTAAGTTGGCCTTATTAAAGTCTCCTGCGATTATGTGAACACCGTCAGGGTGGGTTCACTGCTGTTTGTTAATGGTGTTCAGCAGGAGAGAGAGCGCTGTGTTTACACAGGCGTCGGGTGGAATATACACAGCTGTGACAATCACCACAGTTAGCTCTCTTGGTAGAAAAAAAGGCCGGCATCTTACAGACATGTACTCAAGGTCTGGGGAACAGTGTTTGTCTATTATTGTTCCGTTGTTACACCAATTATCATGCACGTAAATACAGAGCCCCCCCCTCCTCTGCTCTTACCAGAGTCCTCAGGCCTGTCCCAGTGGAGCAGAGTGCGACCTGCTAGCTGCAAGCTAGCATCGGGTATTTCCGGATGAAGCCAGGTTTCTGTGATAATTAAAACACAGCAGTCACGAACACAGCGATTTCCAGTGAGTTGTAATTCCAAGTCATCCGTTTTATGCACCAGGGATCTGGCATTGGAGAGATACAGGCTCAGTAGAGGTGGCTTGTGTGGTTGTTTTCTTAGCCTTAGCATAGCACCGGACCTGCGGCCCCACTTCTGCTTCTTCTCCCTCCTCCGTCTGCGCCGCCTCCTAGACCCGACAACAATCCATGGAGAGCCTGGCGGTCTCGCTATGTTATCTGGGATGTTGTGCATGAAGTGAAAGTCGCTCGAAACAGATATCTGGTGTTGGTCACCGATGGCTAAAAGTGTCTGGCGGGTGTACTGGATGTTCACAGAACCGATGGTGCACAAACAAGCAAGAAAGAAATACAAAAACAAACAAAAAAAAGAGCACTGAAAAGGAGAGCCGTAAGCCGCTGCAACCACGCACGCCGCCATCTTGACCAAAGGATTGAAGATTCATTTTGTTTTAAATGTTTGCTTTGTTTGCCAAAAACGAACCACATAAAACTCGTCATCCAACCTGTGGAAGCATATTGAGGTATATAAATGTTTTATTCCAAGAGAAAGCTTGCAATGAAGTTGTCTGTGCTTTTAGAGCTAGCTAAATAGCTACATTGCAATAGCTATGCAGTCTGGTTAGTCAAATGACTATCTATGGATTTGCCCACCAAGTTGTCATAGCCTTGTCCATGGCTAACGTTAACACATAGCTAGTTAACTTGGACACTGTTGGTTAGCATGTAAAAATGGAGTTACGCTAACATGAATAACATTAATTTATCTGAAGCCTTTTCAGAAATATGTTTCAGCATAATCTTGCCAAATAAACAGAATGTAGAAATGTTTCTTTTCTAGCATACGCTACCCATTATGATTTCGAATTTGAAAAGAGTTTGCTAGCACGTCAGGTGGAGTTTCACTGGCTAGCTAGCTTAACATTAAACCACCATGATGGCACAGTATGTGTTTATTTTGTGAATTCACATTTCTGTCCTTGGTAGAGGCATTAGGTCTTGGAAGCATTGTGGCAATAACACAACGATGTGTTGACAGAAAATGGATGTAGAGGCTCGTTCGTAGTGAGACCTTGAGAAAAGTGCTATAGCTTACGCTGACGAAGTCTCTGTCCCAAAGTAACTGTTTCCACTCTCAGTGTCCGTGTGCCTTGCAATAAATCCACTTGAAACGTCCTGAAAGTTGAACTTTAATCCTCGTTTAACTATTACAAAGGTTCTAAGATACAGAGAGTCGGTGAGTCAATATCAGAGAGTCAGAGAGTCAGAGTGTCAGGTAAGAAAAACTGTTCGCTTCCACGGCTTCTCGAGATCTACCCTGAGAAGCGCGAGACCGTTCTTATATAGCTGAATGACTTCTAATTCTAATTCTTGAGAAGTGTGAGACAGTTCTAATTCTTGTTCTAATTCTTCACATATGAATTCTTGAGAAGCGTGAGACAGTTCTAATTCTTAACATATGAATTCTGATTCTAATTCTTTTAACCTTGTCACATATTATTCATCATCTTAATCATGACATAAACTACTTATATGAAATTACACACTCAAATGAAATTATATATACCATGTAACATAAATTGTAATTCACATCTATATGAACTCTACTTTGGCCGTTACATACCCGGCCCCTAATTGCTTTCTATCCTAGAAACAATTACAACATTGAATGTACTTAACAGTCCTTTTCATTCTGCTTCTTGAAGCAGGCAGAGTTTGGTGATCGGCCGCTCAAGTTCATTCATCTTCGTCTTGACTCGAACCTTGCGGACGACTCCATGTTCGTCCTCCACAGTCTTCACGATTCTTCCCATTAGCCATGATCCTCTAGGGGCTGATTCATCGACGATCAAGACTATATCTCCCGGGATGAAGTTGCGTGCTGGATTGTTCCATTTCTGTCTTTTCTGGAGTTGAGGCAGATATTCTTTGGTCCAGCGTTTCCAGAACAGATCACTCATGTATTGGACTTGCCTCCATCTCTTGCGTGCGTAAGTATCATCCTTATCAAAGACACCCGGTGGTAGGTTGGGGTTAGTCTTGAGCAAGAGTAAGTGCTGTGGGGTAAGGGCTTCCAAGTCATTAATGTCATTAGAAGGCGTAGTGATAGGCCTACTATTCAAGATGGCTTCACATTCACAGAAGAACGTTTGAAGACCTTCCTCGTCCAAGCTTTGTTCTCTCAAAGTGGCATCCATGATCTTCCTGATGGAGCGGATGATTCTTTCCCACACCCCTCCGTGGTGGGATCCAGATGGTGGATTGAATAACCAAGTGATGTCACGTTGGAGCAAGCTGTTCTCGATTTGTGAAGTATTCCATGCCTTTATTGCCTTTCTCAGCTCGTGGTCGGCTCCAACGAAGTTGGTCCCTTTGTCGGATCTCATTTCCTTCACTTGACCCCTTCTCGCAATGAAGCGCCGCAGAGCTTGAATAAAGGAGTCGGTTTCCAATGATGTTGCCATTTCTATGTGGACCGCACGACATGCAAGGCAGGTGAATATCACCCCATATCTTTTTACAGACACTCTTCCCCGCTTGACGCTGAATGGCCCGAATAGATCCACGCCAGTTCTGGTAAAGGGTGGTTCATTTGGAAGAACTCTGGTTCTTGGTAGGTCTGCCATCATTTGTGTGCCTGATGCACCATGTTGTTTTCGACAGGTAATACACCGAGACAGCATTCTTCTGATTGATGAGGGAGCGTCAATGATCCAGTACCTTTGGTGTGTGTGAGACAAGACATGATTACGTCCACTGTGTCCTAAACACTCGTGCGCATCCTGGAGAATCAAGTCCGCCACGTGATGGTTCTTAGGGATGATCATTGGATGCTTGGCTTCTGCTGGCATGGATGCTCGACTGAGCCTCCCTCCAACGCGAAGGATTCCCTCTTCTAGTTGCGGATTGAGTCTGAAGATTCGACTACTCTTCTTAATGGAGTCCTTTCTCCGAAGAGCAGATATCTCCTCTTGGAAGTTATCGTTTTGACAATGGCTAATAATAGCGATCTCTGCTTTTTGCAGGTCATCCACAGTCAAGTATGTATGTTTGAGACCCTTTTTGTAGCTCAACATCTCTTTGTTCAGCTGTTGTTCGTCCCTGTACAATCCTTTCAACTCTTTTCTCTTCCTAGACAGGTTCACCAGGGTTCGCTTGAGTTGCGTAAACCACGCCACAGCCTTCTTGAGACGTACCCATGAAGAGTAGTATTGGATTAGCTGCTGCATTGCATCAGTGCTTTCTACTGTGGTAGCGTTAACCAGCACGCCTTTCTTCACCTCAGGGTCCTCAGCCGTGAGCTCTTCTAGGTGATTGGGTTCGTCTGGCCACTCCCTTTCTGGTTTACTGAGGAAGCTGGGACCAGCAATCCAGACGTCATTCCTCATGAAGGCGTTCACCCTTTGACCCCTCGAGGCATAATCGGCAGGATTCAACTGAGTGTTGACATAGCTCCATTGATGCACTTTTGATGCTTGCAGAATTGTGGCGATCCTGTTTGCCACAAATGTTTTAAATCTGATGTTCTCATTGGCTATGTACTTGAGTACGGCAGTACTGTCTGTCCAAAACTTGGAATCTGATAGCGGCAACTGAAGCTCTTTCTTCAGCATGACATCCACCTTCACAGCTAAGGCAGCCGCCGTCAGCTCCAACCGCGGGATGGTAGTTGGTTTCAGAGGGGCGACCCTCGCCTTCCCCAAGACGAATGAACAGTGTACTTGGTTGCTGCTATTCTTCTGGACTAAGTACGTGACAGTACCATAGCCTATTTCACATGCGTCACAAAAATGATGCAGTTGAGCTTGCACAGTTTTGCCAAATCCAGGTGGCTTAAAGCATCGTGTTACTCGAAAGTCAGTGAGCTGTTGGAGTTCTTCAGTCCACTTGGTCCATTGTTGTGCGAGGTGTTCTGGCACAGTGTCATCCCAGGCTGTTCTTAGTCTACACAATTCTTGCAAGATGTTTCTAGCAGGTAGTATGACTGGTGACAACATTCCTAGTGGATCATAGACAGAGCTCATTGTAGACAGGATTCCTCTCCTGGTAAAAGGCTTCTGCTCGATGTTCACCTGAAACTTGAAATGATCTGACCGGATGCTCCATTGTACTCCCAAGGCTCTCTTGATGGCGAATGAGTCCTGGTCGAGATCAAGATCTTTGACTTCTGTTGCTCGGTCCTCAAGCGGAATGGTTAACAGCACGTTTCGACTGTTGGTCGTCCATTTTGTCAGTCTAAAGCCTCCTGTTTGACAAATGGCCGTCAAGTCGTGGAGTAGCTTGATCGCTTCCTGTTCTGAGTTAACTGATTTTAGACAATCGTCGACGTAAAAATTGTTCAACACTGTCTCCACAGCTGCTGCATCAAAAGTACTCCTGTTGTCCTCGGCACATCTTCTCAGCGCATAGTTCGCACAGCTGGGTGAAGAGGTGGCTCCGAACAAGTGTACCTCCATTCTGTACTCCTGCAGCTCCTTTGAGATATCCCCGTCAGGCCACCATAAAAACCTGAGAAGGTCTGCGTCTTCAGATGGGACCTTGACCTGGTGGAACATGGCCTCCACATCTGCCATAACTGCGATTGGCTCCTGACGAAATCGTGTTAAGACTCCAACCAGACTGCTTGTCATGTCAGGCCCTTGCAGTAGTTGCTCATTCAGTGTGGTTCCCTGATATGAAGCACCGCAGTCGAATACCACTCGAAGTTTATGCTTCTTGGGGTGATAGACAGCATGATGTGGAATAAACCACACCTTTCCATCACTCCTGTTAAGCTCTTCGTCTGGGACCTTGACGGCGTATCCCTTGGTTATGACCTGGTTCATGAAGCTGACGTATTCCTCTCGGAACGTCTGGTTTCTCTGAAGCTTCTTTTTCATGTTGAGCGCTCGTTGCTCTGTCATTGCTCTATTGTTAGGCATTTTCACATCTTTGTTCTTCAATGGCAGTCCGATAGAGTAGTGACCGTCAACCAGTTTTGTGGACGTGGTGACTCTGTCCATAAACAGTTGATCTTCCTTTGACATCTCAAGCTGCTCTCCTTGAGCATTCTCGGGAAAATCATATTTGAATTGCTGGGTCCACAATTCTTCAAGTCGAGCCACCGATATCCGATTAATTTGGATCTGTGGGTATCCGTCCTTTGACCAGCTTCCGATGTTCTCACGCAGCGGCCCGTTCACTGTCCATCCCAAGACTGTACGTACTGCATACGGTCCATCTTTCACGCTGCAGATTACCTCTTTTGGCTCTAAAGCCTTTGCGACATCAGTCCCAATAAGAAGATCGATATCCGCCTTGATCAATGGAATTCGTACACCTCGTAAGTGTGGCCACCTATCCATGTCCTCTTGGGTTGGGATATTCTCCTGACTAGCAGGTATGGCCCTTTGTGTAAACACACCAGTGAGCCCGACAAAGTCATCCCCCTCCAGACTGCTGACTTCTAGGTCTGGCAACACCTTGCACGAGACGGTCTTTTGGTCTCCCATAGTAGTAAGTAGGATGTTCACATTTTTTCCTTGCAGGTTAAGGCTGTTGGCTAGCTTGTTAGTGCAAAAGGAGGCGTTGCTCCCTGGATCCAGAAACGCATAACAGGTCAGCACCTTGTTGCCTTTCTTTGCCTTCACTCTCACCGGAACAATGGCGAGGACGGTTCCTACACCCCCAGCCCCCATCTGAGAGCAAGTTTCCCCTGCATCCACGAATCCACTGACCACAGTTTGTTCTTCCTGTAAAGACTCCTTTTTTGGTTCCTCCCTTGAAGTGTCTTCTTTTGTTATGTCTTTAGGTTTCTGCTTTATGTGTAACAGTGTAGGGTGTTTAGCTGAACACATCTCACAGCTCTTCTTTTCTTCACAGGCACTGCTCATGTGTCCTCCTATAAGACAGCTGTAGCAGAGTCCTTTACTCTTAAGGAATTCCAATTTTTCTTTGTGCAGCTTTTTTTGAAGTTTCTTGCACTGTTCCATGGTATGCTCTCCCTGACAGAAGATGCACGGTTTCACGAAAGCCATGTTCATGTTTGGTTTCTTCTCTTTAGCTTTCTTGTTCTCGGCACCAGCAACATCTTTCACTACCCTCTGCTCTTTAGCTTCAGTGGCTAGCGTTATGATGGTTTTCTTGCCAGCTGGTTTTTCAGGTTGGCGCTTTGTTTGACCTGAGATTTCACCAAACACAGGGTGTGCTGCCATTTCAGCCTGTTTGGTTACAAATGACACCACGTCTTGGAACTTTGTTCGCCGATCTTTCTTCTGAATGTCAATGGCGACGCTCCTGAATTTCTCCCTCAGCCTGTATGGGAGCTTGGAGATGACTGTGCGCATGTTCGCAGCATTCTCCATCTCATCCAAGTACTCTAGATCCGACATTGCATTGTTACAGTTGATCAGAAACAGAGCATATGCTTCAAGTGCCTTAGCGTCGTCCGACTTGATAGTAGGCCAATTTAAAGCCTTGTCCAGGTATGCCATCGAGATCTTATATTTGTCACCAAAGCGCTCCTTTAATAATTTCTTGGCTTGAGGGTAGCCCCGTTCAGGATCCATATGAAGACAGCTGCGCACTAAGTCATTAGGCTGACCACATGTGTGCTGTTCCAAATAATAAAGCCGATCTTTGCTGTTTTCAGTCTTGCTTTCTATGCGATGCTCGAAAGCTCTCATGAATAGATGGTATTCCATTGGATCTCCTTTAAAAACTGGAATATTCGGCGAAGGCAATGTAGATAGCTTTTGTTGCTTTATTAGACTCTCAGTTATCTCATTTTGGCGTTGCATGACAGAAGCCAGGTTGTCTGTGTTTGCAGAATTGCCCTTTGAAGTAACAGGCTCTTGTCGCACAACAGGCGTTGCATCGGCAGCTATTCCACTACTATGGCTATGCTGAGATACATTACTAGCCCCACTGCTCCTATTGCAGCTGACATGTTGTCTCCGAGTAGCCCTCAGTGAATCCACCCTACTGCCTTTAGAGCCGCTTGACACATCTGAGCCTCCATATTTTCTTAACACAGCTAATCTTGCATTCGATGCAGCGAGCTTTGCTTGTAACTCCAACTCTTCCTTTTCAGCTTTGAGCCGTAGCTCCTGCTCTTCCTTTTCAGCTTTGAGCCGTAGCTCCTGCTTTTCCAAAGCCCTTTTCTGTTTCAACACAGCTGTCTCGGTTAACAAAGCGGCTTTCTCCATTTCAATTTTTACGCGCTCAGAGCGAACCGATGATGCTACAGAAGCAGAAGAGACAGACTTGGTCTTTTTACTCTTTCTGGATGTAACTGAAATGCTATCTTCAGGATTTACCTCATTGTTCACTCTTTCAGACTCTTCTATGCGATGCGTTGCATCCTGTATCCATGATCTAACCTCTTGCACAAAATTGCATTGCTTATCATATCTTGGCTGAAACCAATCACTTTGATCTGCATTCATATTCTCTATGTATCCAAGTTGACTGTACAGGTCTTTGACATCAGCATTTATCTTACTGAATTCTTCTATCAGCTCTTCATACTCGGTTAACAATTCCTTTGTTATATTTTCCACGTTTGCATCATCATACATTAACTCACGCAATTCATTTTTTTTCTCAGTCAGTTTCTTTAGCTTTGCTCTTCTGGAGTCAATTCTTGTCTGCAGACTATTTTCCAATGACCGTTGTGTTGGTTTACGCTGACGTTTTTCCCTTGGAAGGCTTACCGTCTTTTCTTCTTCATCCGTCATGGTTGCTTTGAACGTCGGTCCGGTTTTTCGTTCCGATTCCACTTGCGACAGTCACGTTGCAGCCACGTCCACTTGTCAATCACCAGCCACGAGTGTAGCGCGCGATCGCAAAAGTTCAGAAGTCCCTCGGTAAATCCCTCGATGAATCTTCTTTCCAGTTTCAGCGAACCTCTCCAGCGTTTTGTAATCCGATGTCAAGCGAGTTTTTCTTACTAATGTAGAGGCTCGTTCGTAGTGAGACCTTGAGAAAAGTGCTATAGCTTACGCTGACGAAGTCTCTGTCCCAAAGTAACTGTTTCCACTCTCAGTGTCCGTGTGCCTTGCAATAAATCCACTTGAAACGTCCTGAAAGTTGAACTTTAATCCTCGTTTAACTATTACAAAGGTTCTAAGATACAGAGAGTCGGTGAGTCAATATCAGAGAGTCAGAGAGTCAGAGTGTCAGGTAAGAAAAACTGTTCGCTTCCACGGCTTCTCGAGATCTACCCTGAGAAGCGCGAGACCGTTCTTATATAGCTGAATGACTTCTAATTCTAATTCTTGAGAAGTGTGAGACAGTTCTAATTCTTGTTCTAATTCTTCACATATGAATTCTTGAGAAGCGTGAGACAGTTCTAATTCTTAACATATGAATTCTGATTCTAATTCTTTTAACCTTGTCACATATTATTCATCATCTTAATCATGACATAAACTACTTATATGAAATTACACACTCAAATGAAATTATATATACCATGTAACATAAATTGTAATTCACATCTATATGAACTCTACTTTGGCCGTTACAATGGACTTAAGTATTTTTAAAAGCAAGTACTTCAGTACTTTAACTTAAGTAAAAATTAGACTGGACAACTTTCACTTGTATCGGAGTAACATTTGACTGGTGGGATCTGTACTTTGATTTAAGTAATGAAGTTGGGTACTTTGTCCACCTCTGCTGATTTCACTTTTTTCACTTATTACTCACCTAATTTAAACCCCAGCTTCTGGTAGTTTGTCTTGTGTTTGTCTTTATTTTCCATGCAGATGCTTGTTCTGTTCCTCACTTCTACTCTCGTGTTTTCATGCCTGGTGTTTTTGCTGCTTTAGCTATCCTGTGTAAATAAACGTTTTCTACACTTGCATCTGTCACTTCAACCATGATAAAAATATTCAGTGGAAATATCAGAATCCCATTCATGAGAGACAGAGAGAGAGAGAGAGAGAGAGAGAGAGAGAGAGAACATTCCCATAACTTTTAATACAGTATATTGTTCACTTTTATTTTATTATTAGTTACTGTTGTTGATGTCATTCTGTGTGTAATTTATAAATGAAACTTTATCATAGGTATGTATATTCACAAAAAATAACCTTTATACTTGGTTCACATGTCCAGTCAAGAGCTTGATCCCATGTCAAGTTCAGAGTCCAAGTCCTGTCTGGAGCTCGAGCCCATATCCAGTCCAGAGTCCAAGTTATGCCCAGAGCTTGAGCCCATAACCAGTCCAGAACCCTTGTCCGGTCTGGAGCTTGAGCCCCTGTCCAGTCAAGAGCTCGAGTCCGTAATGAATCCAGAACCCAAATCCAGTCCAGAGCTCGAGCCCATGTCCAGTCAACCCCATGTCCAGTCCAGAGTGCAAGTCTGGCCTAGAGCCCCTAGCCCACGTCCAGTCTAGAATCCAAGTCCAGTCCAGAGTGTGAGCCCATGTCTAGTCTAGAGTCCAGGTCCTGTCCAGAGCCTGAGCCCAAGCACCCACCTGAGCCAAGAATCCGGTGCCACATCAGCACAGTGTGGCGTCGTCCAGCATCAGGCCCTCATCCCTGGGGCCAGGGAGGATGGATTTAAAGCAAATACACAGAACCATGGCCTTATTTTTGTTTATAAATGCTTTGAGACCTCAAGAATGGCATTGGAATAGTTTTAAGCATTAACAATAAATCTAATATAGTAATTTTTACGATTAAAGTGATTCATATAGGTAGCAGTCTGGGTGAATGACCATCACGTCCGTAACGTCACAGCAGGAAGTCTATCAGTCTCATCGCCATTTCCGCTATACTAAAACACAGAGATGACTGCAACTCTGATCCTCCATTTTGAGCTAATTTATGATCATGCTACATAGATGTGTTGCTGGCGGGTGCAGCAACATGACAGAAAGTGGATTTATGTTGCATTCATGGCCCAAGAATGTTCAAACTGCAAAGATTTGGATGCGTTTTGCTAGAAGTTCATGGGCACATTGGGCGCCTACGAAGTGGTACTGAAGATTCATACGAGACCTCTGATCTGTTGAGGAGTGTTGGCTATAAGCCCGTTGTAGGACTTCCTATGTGTGGGTGGAGCACAGAGGACGGCAGGACAGAGACCAGATTCCAAAATAGTGTTTTATTACTAGACTTTTCAGCTAAACAATCATTCATTCAAACAGCCAGACAGACACACACAACCGGCGTCTGGTTCAGGGCAGAGCTCCCTCCGCTCTCACTCTCCCTCCTCATATAGGGCGCGGTCACTGGGAAGACACACAAACACGTTAATTGCTCTCAAGTGAAGTGATTCTGCCACTTACCTTCCCTGACTCCACCCTCCTGTCACAGACCGGCGCTTGACCACGCCCCCGCTGCCACATACCCCCACCACCCGACTCAGGTCGGGTGCCCGTCCGGCCTGCAGCCGACTCCCCCCCCCCCTTGACGGGAGAGGAAGTCCGCCACGACCATCTGCGCCCCCGGCCTGTGGACCACCTTGAAGTTGAAGGGTTGGAGTGCCAGATACCAACGGGTGATCCGCGCGTTGGCATCCTTCATGCGGTGGAGCCACTGGAGGGGCGCGTGGTCCGAACAGAGGGTGAAAGGGCGCCCCAGCAGGTAGTAACGGAGGGCGAGGACCGCCCACTTGATCGCCAGGCACTCCTTCTCAATCGTGCTGTAGCACCCCTCATGCACTGACAGCTTCCGACTGATGTAAAGGACCGGGCGGTCCTCCCCCTCCACCTGCTGGGACAAAACTGCCCCCAGCCCTCTGTCCGACGCATCCGTCTGTAACATAAAAGGGAGAGAGAAGTCAGGGGAGTGTAAAAGTGGCCCCCCACACAGTGCAGCCTTTACCTCAGAGAAAGCCCGCTGACACTGCTCCGTCCACTGGACCGGATCTGGTGCTCCCTTTTTAGTGAAGTCAGTCAGCGGGCTGGTGACGTCCGAATAATTAGGTATAAACCTACGATAGTAGCCAGCCAGCCCCAGGAACTGTCTCACCCCCTTTTTGGTCTTGGGCCTCGGGCAGGCCGCAATCGCTGCTGTCTTATTAATTTGGGGACGCACCTGCCCGTTGCCCAAGTGGAAGCCCAGATACCATACTTCCACCCGCCCAATCGCACACTTCTTTGGGTTGGCAGTGAGTCCCGCCCGCCTCAGCGACCTAAGGACGGCCCTCAGGTGTTGCAGGTGCCGCTGCCAGTCATTACTATAAATGATAATATCGTCCAAATACGCGGCCGCATAGGTGGCGTGGGGCCGGAGGACCCTGTCCATCAGCCGCTGAAACGTAGCGGGCGCCCCAAACAGCCCAAACGGAAGTGTGACGAACTGGTGTAAGCCAAACGGTGTGGAAAAGGCTGTTTTCTCCCGGGATAATGGAGTCAAGGGGATCTGCCAATATCCCTTCGTCAAATCCAGTGTCGAGTAAAAGCGAGCCGTGCCTAGTCGATCGAGCAGCTCATCAATACGAGGCATTGGGTACGCGTCGAATTTAGACACCGCATTGACTTTTCTATAGTCCACACAGAACCGGACCGAGCCGTCGGCCTTGGGAACCAAGACCACCGGGCTGCTCCAGTCACTGTGGGACTCCTCGACGATGCCCATTTCGAGCATGGCCTGAAGTTCTTCCCGAACCACTTTTTTTTTGTGTTCGGGTAGCCTGTAAGGGCGGCTACGCACTACCACCCCCGGGGGCGTCTCTATGTGGTGTTCTATGAGGTTAGTGCGACCGGGCAGGGGCGAGAACACGTCCGAAAACTTGGCCAGCAACTGGGCGACCTCCGTGAGTTGGGTCGGGGAGAGGTGGTCTCCACAGGGGACCGGAGAGGTACGTGATGCCAATGTCCCTTTTTGAACCTCCGGCCCCAGCTCCGCCTTCTCCGGAACTACCGACATCAACGCCACGGGGACCTCCTCGTTCCAGAGTTTCAGCAGATTGAGGTGGTAGATCTGTAGCGCCCCACCCCTGTCTGTTCGCCTCACCTCATAGTCGACGTCCCCGACTCGCCGTGTGACCTCAAAGGGCCCTTGCCACTTGGCGATTAATTTGGAGCTCGACGTGGGCAGCAGTACAAGTACTTTATCTCCCGGTGTGAACTCTCTAAGGCGCGTACCCTTGTTGTACAGGCGGGCTTGCCGTTCCTGGGCCTGCCGCAAATTCTCCTGAGTTAGGTGGGTGAGCGTGTGGAGCTTTGCGCGCAGGTCCATAACGTACTGAATTTCATTCTTACTTTGTGAAGGTCCCTCCTCCCAATTTTCCCGCAGCACGTCCAGGATGCCGCGCGGCTTATGCCCATATAATAATTCGAACGGGGAGAACCCCGTGGAGGCTTGGGGGACCTCTCGCACTGAGAACAGCAAGGGTTCGAGCCACTTATCCCAATTACGTGCGTCCTCACTTACGAATTTTTTAATAATATTTTTGAGGGTGCGGTTGAACCGTTCCAGTAAACCGTCCGTTTGTGGGTGATATACGCTGGTGCGGATCGGCTTAATCCCCAATAACCCATACAGTTCGCGCAGTGTTCATGACATAAACGTAGTGCCTTGGTCAGTCAGAATCTCTTTCGGGATTCCAACTCGGGAGATGACGCGGAAGAGCGCCTCTGCAATACTACGTGCTGAGATATTGCGCAGAGGCACTGCTTCCGGGTATCACGTTGCATAGTCCACCAGAACTAATATAAAGCGGTACCCTCGTGCTGACCGATCTAATGGCCCAACGAGATCCATCCCAATTCTCTCAAACGGGGTCTCGATTAACGGTAGAGGGCGCAAAGGCGCTTTTGGAATGGCCGCTGGGTTTACTAACTGGCATTCGCGGCATGCCGTACACCACCTACGGACATCGCCGCGAATCCCCGGCCAATAGAATCGGGCCATTATTCGGGCTAGTGTTTTATCCTGCCCCAAGTGTCCAGCCATGGGATTAAAGTGAGCCGCCTGGAATACCAATTCCCGGCGGCTCTTTGGAATCAAAAGCTGCGTGACTCGCTCTTTAGTTTGAGTGTCCTGCGTCACTCGGTATAATCTATCCTTCAAAATCGCGAAGTAGGGGAAGGACGGGGTGGCGTTCGGTGGGAGCGTTTGACCATCGATTACTCTCACTTGGTCAAACGCATGCCGCAGAGTCTCGTCTCGCGACTGCTCTAATGGGAAATCCGCGAGGGATTCCCCAATAGAGAGAGGAGGAGCCGGCGGCTCCTCGCTCTGACGCGGAGATGACGTAGACGGCTCTGTGACAGCTGCTCCCGCCAAAGCGACACCGGGACCTCCCCCTGTCAAATGGCAGGACCCACTCTCTACTAGGCGCGTCATTAACCCCCGAAATCCCGGCCAATCCGTCCCCAAAATTAAAGAGTGGGTAAGGCGAGGATTAACCGCCGCCTTCACTATAAATTTTTCCCCTCTGAAAATAATGTGGGCCGACACCAAAGGGTAGCTGTGAACATCCCCGTGCACACACAAAACCTTCACCCCTTGTGCTCCCCCCAATGCCTCGTTTTGAACCAGGCTTTGGCGAATCGAGGTCTGATTACAACCAGAATCCACCAACGCCTGATATGTAGCCCCTTGGATACTCACCGGTATGTGATACGCTCCGGCCCGATCGAGGGCGGCCTCTGGCACGTCGGGGATCCGAACCACCGCGCCCACTTCCATGGCTGTGCACTGCTGTTGAAGGTGGCCCGGTTCCCCGCAGCGCCAGCAAACCGGCCCGGGCTTTCCCTCTGCACTGGTGATCTGGGGCTCACTCACCTGAGGTGGGGGAGAGACAGACACAGAAGGGAGAAACGGGAGGGCACCGCGGGTGCGGCGGGCCGGCTGGGGTGGTGCCGGTCCCCGCCTCCGCGGTGGGGGAATGGGGCGAGGACGGGACACAGGAGGAGGGGGAGAGAGAGAGAGAGAGAGAGGAGAGAAGAGATGATGTCATCTGCTGTCCTGCCGCCGGGACAGCCGCCAGATGATCCTCCGCCAGCTCGACTGCCTGATCCAGCGACGCCAGGCGGTGGCACTGGACCCACTCCGCGGTTCCTGCTGGTAAGCGGGCGACGAACTGTTCCAGTACCACCTGGTCGATGATTCCCTCGGCGTCGCGATCGCTGGCCCTCAGCCACCGCCAGCAGGCGTCCCGGAGCTGCTGGCTGAACGCGAACGGCCGGCCGACTTCCTCCAATCGCAGCGCGCGGAAGCGCTGGCGCTGTTGTTCCTGTGTGCGCCCCACGCGCTGGAGGACGGCCCTGCGGAGGTCCACGTAGGCCAGCCGGCGGTCGGCGGGGAGCTGTAGCGCGGCCAGCTGTGCCTCTCCCGTGAGCAGGGGGAGGAGGCGCGACGCGCGCTGCTCCATCGGCCACCCCGAGGCATCGGCGACCTGTTCGAACAACGTGAGGAACGCCTCGGGGTCGTCCTGTGGGCCCATCTTGG